>NC_034420.1:3832022-4045044 GCF_002078875.1 Numida meleagris
CGGTGTGCGGGAGGGAGGAGAGCGGGGGCTTGGCTGGGTCGCTCGTGCAGGCGTTGGCTTGTGGGGAGGACCCTGCTCCGAGGGCTGAAATACGGGCACGCTGAGCTCCTGGCTGCCGCAAACTTTACACGTCGGTTGCTAAAGCTACAGAAAGAAAAGGAAAAAAAAAATGATTTGACAGTGAAATCCGACTCTGTCAGAGAAAGAGCATGAGATTTATAGCGCTGTTGTCATGTGAAACCTAGCGTTACCAGAGCTTGGTACCAAGCAGGTAACTTGCTGGTTGCTAACAGGTACTTGTTCACAGAGACCTGTTCTGCAATACAGTTTGACCAGGGCAGTGGATGCAAGGCTTTTCTGAACGTTAATGCTGCAAAGCTGAAAGTGTTAATGCCAGAGAGCGCCCAGTCCTGAGCCAGAGGAATGGGAGCTGGGGCAGGGGGACAGGAGCACTCCTCGGGTCAGACCCTTCCGTCAGAGGGATGGTGGTGCTGCTCCAGAGCCGAATGGTCTACACTAAATGTTGTGGGGATGGCTGCTCAGACTGCTGCCAGCACTGCCCTTAGGTGGTATGAGCCAGCAGTGGGGGTTAAGGTGTGCGCCTCGCACAGAACTGGCACCTCCAGGCACCGGGGCCGGCACAGTGCCTGTGGCTGCTCTGAACAGGCTGCACGAAGGTTGTAGTGACGGCACCGTGCAATGCACCAAAGCTCTTTCGAATGTGTGTGTGGTAATCAAGGGAATTCTGCCTCATGGGCTCTGACCACCATGGACAGAGGCTCAAAGGACGGTTTCTGCCATCAGTGCCAACAGAAGTGGGTTCAGTAGCTGTGGCACTGGGGAGCCGCATCCGTGCCTGTCTGCCATAACCATGCCAGTACCTGCGCTCCCGCTCTCCCAGGCTGGGACGCTGATACCGAGCAGTCTGTGAGCTGCTCGTACCAAGCTAACAGGAGGAGCTGGGGAGTTCCTCATCTGGGAACTCACATTATTAAGTATTGTTCAAATTCTATATTAACAGCCCTTTTTAAGGAAAAGCTCTGAGTTAAAAGTGGTGGATAAAGTTTTATTTGCCTATGTCATAGAACGAAAGGAAGAAAAAGAGTCAGCCGTATTTATTTATTTGTTTGTTTATTTTGATGGACTGCTTTTCCATATCCACAAAGGGTGAATCAGTCCTCCACTGACACCAGCCTGTGCTGTCACTCTACTACAACAGGCTGGGTGGTACTTGGAACCTCTATTTGTACTATACCAAGTTCTGCAGGCTCTGAAATAGTTGCTGGGAATGCACTCCTTCTCCCTGGGATGTCGAGTTAGTTTATTTACTCCTCTGTTTGCAATTGGTTACTTCTATACCAGATATTTGTGGGTGGGAGGAGGATTTCTTTCTACTGTATAAAATATATCATCATCAGTTCTTGAATGCATTTTTAATTTTTAGCACGCACACACTGCTACAGGAAAAATCAATCTCATTCTAAATAAGATGAGAAAATAGATTGATAGTATCTAGTTATTTTTCTCAGTCACAAAATTTGAGTAGAATACTTCAAACTTAATTTGAAGTGTTATTTTTTTTTCCCAAGGCATTTAAATCTCTCGCAAAAGACATTTGCCTAATGCACTAGAGGATATCGCATCTTCAGTTGTAAAACAGACATAAATGCTAAAAAATTAGAGCAATTTGAGCCATCAAAGAATATCATCAAGCGAAACCAAAAGACATCAAGATAACATTTCAGAGAAGAGCTTGCCACTGTATTTTATGGAGAAATATTTTAACTCATGATGCAATATGTAGAAAATATTTAATCATTCTGGTCAAAAAGAGAAAAGTTATCTGTTTGAGCAGTTTGCAAGAGTACTCAATTATTGACTACTTTATCTTCCTGAAATCACGTGACCTTTTTGATATCAAACGCATTTCTGCGCCTCTTCTCTGCATACCTGCCTGTCTGCAGAACTCTTCAGTTCTGTGGATTACTTGGGGAAGAGCTAAAATGCTTAAGTGTTACCCAGAAAATAAATTAACACCTCCTTTAAAAGCACTTTGGTTTCCGGATTCAGCTTCTCTTTCAACTTGAATTCCTCAAAAAGCATGACTGTAAGGGTCTTGGTGATTTGGTAACTGTAGGAGCAGAAGGAAACTGCATTTATCCCTTAAAATAGAGAGCACTCTGTGGTCCATGTTATTTATTTCCACTTCTCAAGCAAGCAGTCTTACAGCTTTTATTTTATTTTTCCTGTGTTCTAAGTTCTTATACCAACAAATAGTACTGAGGCGGAGATCAGAAATTCATGACTAATTTCAGTACTTTAAACAGGGCACTGAGCTGCTGACTTCACCTGGATCTCGGGTCAGGGCCAAATACTGCCTGGTGCCCCATGCAAGCACTCTTCTGATCGCATCTCGGTGAGCTTCAGTGTTTCAGGGGTCCCAAAAGATGTCCCTGATCCTGGGATCTGACCTACGTAGACCATAACACAGATGCTAAGTGTTATTGGTGGCTGTGAGTTTGGGAATAAAAAGCTGTGGAGATGCTGCAATAAAATGCTTTGTGCTTTCCGCTGATTGTCTTTGCCTCTGCAGCAAGGTGAAGATAATGTCTGAGAGATGGCACACAACCAACATGCTTACTTAAACATTTCTTTGTAGTTTTGGATAGGGGCTGGTTTTATTCCTTTTTGCATCTCATCTTCTGTACAGCTTCCCACAAAGGTTTTGCTTCCGTTCTGTTGAGAAGTACGGATTTTTCCTGTTGGCATCTCTCCTTTTCCCCTTTTTCGTAATAGGGTTAAACATACTTTGCTGGCTTTGTTCTCATATTCCAAGACACAGAAAAGTAGGTGTGTGCGGCCAACAAACAGCAACAACATGTAGAAGGAAGAACATGAGTTATTAATTAATCTAATAACCTGCTGGAATAGCAATATGCAGAGAAGTTGAAGAAAATTGGTGTGAAACTTTCACAAACTGAAGTGTTGGTTTTAGCAGGAGAAGACTTTCTGCTCTGTTCAGTTTTTAGTTGTGTCCTGTGGCACATAACAGCGTTATTGAGAAATGTTTATTAATGTAGCTGCAAGCAAATAAAGATTATTTAAAAAAAAAAAATGGAATCATTGCCCAGTATTCCTTATGGGATGTGGCAATAAGACATATCCTTGGTAGATTTGAACTGGTTACTCCATAGATTCATATCCAAATGTTCAACATTACAGTGCATAGGAAATAAAACTTCCATAGCTCAGAACTTCCCTTTCAGTCCTACTGGATATGTGAATAAAAGGAAGTCATTTCAGGGTGGTTCAAAAAGCCCAGTCAAACTGGATAAGCCATTAAGACTGAGCAAATGGCCATGCTATCGTCATTAGGCTGGAAGTGCTGAGCAATACATGGTTATTAGGATCCATTTCTCAGAAAGATACAGAGCTCAATTTAGCAAAAAAAAAAAAAAACAAAAAAAACATTTTTAATTTATTTTGTATTGTTTGTCCTCACTGGAAGGGCTTGAAAATGGCGTAGTGACATAGTAGTAGTGCTATGTGAACAGGATAGAAAGAATTATGAGTCACTGTTGACAATTTACCTGGAGTGTTTTCCTGGTTTTGTTCTGTAAAAGCTGTTTTTTCTCCTGCTTTATGATGATTGCTAACAGGGAGCTGAGTTTGAACATGTTTTGTTCTTTGCAGTTCTTCAGCAGAAAAAAAACTCAAACCAAAAGATATTACCAGAGCAAGGGCTAATCTGAAGAGGATTGCTGACACAGTTTTGTTAAGGAAGACAAATAAGTTCTTGCTAGACAGAGCTAGTACTGAAGAACTTGGAGTTTTGCTTGTTGTCAATCGCATTAATTGTTTTAGGTCTTTTATATATTCCATAGCCTGAAAAATCACCTTCCCAAAATTTCACTGGCTTTTTGAAGTGAACGGGCACTGACTCGGCCATTAAGAGTCCATAGCAACAAACTGTGCTCCAGTCAACTCTGGGCACTGCAGTGGGAAAAATCTTGACGATTCACTTACAGATAATACTGAAGAAGTTCAGGCGCAGTCATCCAAATATCAGCAACAGTATGAAACCATGCCTTACATTCCAAGTGAGCCCTAAAAATTGGATCTTGAAAATTAATATATAAATAAATGGTGATTGTAAAGATTGTAAAACGTAAGCGTAAAGGAAAACACCTCACCTTCCATCTCTGAGATCTTAAAATGAAGATAGTCAGAGCCTTAGAAATTCCAATTGCTATATCAGCGCTTGAGTACATCCTTTCCTCCCACGTCGTGTTGTGTGGGACGCGCGGGACCCGTCGGGCTGCGGCGATCTGCATCCCCCTGTTCTTCCGTACGTCGTGTCAAACCTCCATTCCTAGCAAGTACCTCTCAGTGGTCGGTCATGCTTTTGTTTTCTCTCCCATAGATTCCTGTTATAAAGGATTGTGTTTCACAAAAATTTTAGTAATCACTGAAAGTCCAGATAAAATTGCCATAGATGTGTATGCGTATAATACACACCGCTTTTTGTCCTAGCAAGCTTTTAAGAACTTTTGTGTAAATGAATCGTTATTTTGTGTTACAGACAGGATTTAATTGTTTCCTATAGTTGTCTTCTGTGTGCCGAACACTCAGTTATGTGATCAGTTTTACTTATGCTATTCTGGGCATGTCTTAGCCAGGTAGAAGATCTTTATTTGCTTTCCCAACCTGGAGAGTCAGGGAGCTAAAGCCATGACATAATTCTAAATATATGAGATGTCATTGCTTAATGAAAGCCTGAAAATGCCACACAAATGTGATTTCCTTCTGTTTTGCTGGAAATTATGATTTGTTGAGGCAATCAGGATCAAATCTGAACTCTGCAAATTGTGTTCCTATAGCTGATACTGAACTACCTAAATATAATAATGAAAATGAGATTTTAAATGAAATGTTGTGCGTAGCTGTTTTATGCATTCATACTGAGTAGAGTAAAATTAGAATGATTAGAATGATTGGTCTTTTTTTTTTCAACCTAAGGATTGATGTTAGCTTAAACATACATAAATTAATAAAACAAATTAAAAATCTTTACTTATTTCATCAGTCAGCATGTACATAATGTGTGTGATAAAAACCAAACTGAAATAATTATTGGCTACACGTGAGTGATTGAATTGTCTACCCAGTAGTTGAAATCCCCGAAGCACAGAACAGAGCTTGGATTTTCTAAGAGTATCCCCAGTCTTCGGTGCAGGTTATATCACAGGAGGTCACATTATGTCAGAGGAAGAGTAAAAGTCAGTTTGGCAATCAAGGTTCATCCGGAGTACAGAGATATCAGTGGACAAAGGACAATTTCCAGTTTTCTTTGCTCCATTCCTCATTCAGCGGTCCAGTGTTCTATTCCCTTCCCATTCTTTCTGGCTCCTGGATCATTGTAGATCTTCATAGGAATGAGAAATTTCCTGATGAACTTAGCTGTTATTTTCAGTTTTCTGTTACATAAATAAGTTGGAGATAAGATTAACTACAGAAAGGCCTTTTTCTGGAGAACTTTTAGAAAGTACTGCACCCAACGGACCCTGAAGAAATGAGATAAATAGTTAGCGTGGATAGATGAGGAAAGATGGGGTGCTTACACAGTTGCTGGTTAAGAAATGTTTTTATTTGCGGATATATTTCAGTGGGAGATCTGGCATCATTGCTCAAGATATGGAAATGAAATCTGAGATAACCTCTATTCTACAGCATATTACAAAATGTGAGGTTGGAAGTACGGCATAGTGAACGGAACACTATCCAGATGGCACCATGGTGACAGGCTTTATATCAAAGACCAGCTGAGATAAAATAAGAGCGGGCAATCAAGGGCCTCTGAAAATCACTGATGCCTGTTACAGATGTAATGTAACTCTCTCTTTATGGGGGGAATATATTTGCATAAATTCATTGATCAATGATTTTGCTAATCCTGCAGTATGTGCTGGGCATGCCCCAGCAAATGGATGAACATTTCTATCAGACCTCAGTGTGGATGCTATATTATATTACATATTTAGAAAAGTGATGTTTCCCTCCTGGAGCATATGTAGTATTCGAATGCTGTGCTCATTCTCCCTTCCTGCTCCCATTAGGTCAGAGTTTTTTTTTTTTTTTCTCTGAGAATAGCCTGGAGCCCTGCAGGCTGCGGAACTTATCAAGATAAGAGCAGTGCCAGGTTAGAGTTATTAGATTCATGAATCACTGACCAATATGCTTTTTGAGAAAGCCCAGGTTTACAGCTTGCCTTGTGTAAGTGCTGCAGTCCCTGCTCTGAGAGACGCCAAAGTCAAAACTCCAGGAGACACGGGGATTTCTGGCAGACCTTCCCTCCATGGTATTAATTGATTCATTTGCATGCTCTGCTCATTTTGTGACCTGCCCTGCCTCCCCTTTGACTAATACAGTTCCTTTGTCAGTAATATAAAAGATGTAGAACAAGCATTTTGACTGCTGAAAGTCAAATGAATGTGAACGACTTAATCCCGAAGACACTCAACTGTGTATTTAATGCAGATATGCAGCCGAACACCTTATCCAAAAGCTGAGCAGAAGACTGTGATGGGAACAAAGCTCCTTGCAGATAAAACTGAGCTGATAATGGAGTTATGAAGGGAAGTAACAAGTTCCAGGGAGATGACTAGACACTTTATTTCATAACTTGCAATTCGTTATTTGTATGACTCCCCACAGAAGCTGAATGACCGTACTATGGTAGCTGGGTCCTGCTGGCATTAATAAGGCATTTTGGTGGGGAGAGGAAACTGCATGCCTGTGCGGGGCACAGCCTTTGGCACCCCAACACCAAAGGTACCGGGTTGTCCCCAGCCCTTCTGTGACACCGAGTCCAAAGCCTGCAGTGAATGCGGGAACTGCTGCTGATCTGGGGTCAGACAACACAATAACAATTTAAAAAAAAAATTCAAAACAGACAGATAGTCTTTTTTTCTGTGTGCACTTAAAGGTGTGGTTTATGATCTGTAGGGGAATGAACAGTTTGCTTGTTTCAGAGGCTGCATTTACCTCTAGTTCTGGTAGAACAAAGACAGGCTCTGAGTTCTGTCAGTCTTTATACAGGAGAGGGCTCAAAAATCTGGTTTCTCTGGAAATGGAGAGCACAATTTTGATGAGAGCTCTGTGTACTGAATTGTTAGTATGCCACATTGTCTGGTGTGTAACCTTGAACTGCAGTTGCTGGGACCAGGGTAGTATGTTACTTATTTTTAGCATTTTCCAACATTTCTAGCTTGGACAATAATATGATATCTGTAGTAAACTGGAATTCAAAACAGTAATATGTAGATTTTTGGCTCGGAAATAAGGTAGATAATTATGTTAGCACCTAAAAAGTACATACACAGAAACTTCTTCTGACCTAAAGCCAAATAGTGCATTTTTTTCTTGCTATTCATAAAGTTATGCATAAAATACAAGTATATTTTGTGAATACGTAACATACACAGGTTGAAAAGAACATATATGTTTTCATTAGACTTGATTATTGTGGTTAAATACATAGAAAATAATTTTTGAAATGTGAAATGTATATGAATAATGTAAATTAGACTTTTTTATGTATCATATCCAGTTCTGCTTAAGAAACAAGAAAATTTAAGAGCTGCATTAAGAAGTGTGAAATGATTTGTAAGTAATTTGGAGTCGAATAATCACAGTTTCTATGTTATTTGCGTTATCATAAATGAAGCAATTTTACGCTAAGTGATTTGATGCTTTTGAAGCTGCATTGCGTTGGTTGAGCTTCTGGTTTGGGCTGAGCAATCTGGGGACGTTGTTTCGGTACGCAGGGGTGATGCTGGCCACGCTGAGGCCATCTCAGACCCTTAGTAGCAAGATGTTTTAGAACACTGTAAGGGTGCCCAGGAACCTTTTGCTGTAACATAGCGTGTTGCTCTTGAGTAGTTCGGAGATGAGCTTGGTCACTTGAAAGCATCAAGTGAGGTGGCCACATAAAAGCGTGGAGGGAAGTAACGAATAATAGTGCCAGTGCCTTTTACAAATGGCACACATCTCTTCATGGTGGTGGCCGGTGCAGGCTGTCAGTGGTTTGAGTGGCAGACAGTGGCTGACTGTGGAGGACAGGTCGGTGGCCATGAGGAAGAGATACGGGAGCTTACACCAAACGAAGTCTTCGATCACCAGACTGGTTGTCTAGGTTTGTTTTTGCGTCTTTTGCCACTACAATCCTAGATAGCGTGTGTCACCAAAGCGCTGTGTTGGTGGTGCAGGGAGAAAGGAGGGTGGGGAGGCAGCTCTCGCTCATGGCTTCCAGCCTTGGACTTGCTCCCGCGATGGCGGAACTGCCGCAATGCAGCAGCCCCACGCCTGAAGGCCGCCCGCAGCCCGCTGCTGAGAGGGGCTGTGGCTGGGCGGGCTCTGGGAGGGGGGGCCCATGAGCACCCCCCGGCTGCTGACTGGTTCCTTGGGCAATTCCAGCCATGTCTTAAAAGGCTTGGGTCTCCCCGTCTGCGGCTAGGGTGTCAGAAACCCGGCGAGGAGCCTCAGCTGATACTTAGGTTGAAAGAGTTAGGGCAGACCATCCGCAATGGTCTTTTATTTGGTATGGGTACAGATATTCCAGGGAAACGCTCATATATGGAGAACAGTTGACTCCTTTTATTTAGCTGCTGTAGAAAGCGCTTGTAGAATGTTCCTGAACAGATCATGAGCGCTTTGAATTTTTTCTGTGTCTATTCTATTTTGCACTTTCTCACTCTATGGACTGGACGCCAATGTAACACTGTGAGTATTTGATATTCAAATTGTTACGGTTTCTTACCTTGATTGCGTATGCGTGCATGAATATAAGCAGGTATTGTTGCTCCTCATGGGCAGGTGGTGTTTGGGAGAAGTTTAAAACTTTGAAAGATAGATGTTTTTAAACATATTGATGTTTTCTTGTGCAACACACAGAAATGCTGTCTAATGTTTTATTAAAGGAAAAACTTGATGTTTAATTCCTGATGGAAAGCAGATCCCTTTCCAATTTCAGCAAGAGATGTGTAATTGCCCTTGTCTAGGAACTGCGTGTTGGCTTTGTTCTTTCAAAACCTTTATTTTCTCTATAAAAGGTAATTTTTAGTGAACAACTGTTCATGCATGCTGGTCTGAGTTCACAGAATGTGTATATCACACATTCCCTATCTCCTTCACCAGGATTTATATTAGACTATATATTAATCCTAACTTTCAGCATGTATGAGTTGCAGGTAGGGGCACTGAGTACTGTTAGCATGTAAAATTATTCTGCTAATGTGTATCCGCCTCTCTCCCATTTTGGGTTGGGGATTCTGGTAGTAGAGATGAAAGTTCCTTCTTTGAAATATTTGCTGCTTTTCCTTCCTCTGACTGCTGTCAGAGGTGGAGATGGGCTGTGCAGCCCCTCACAGCCCTCTGTCATGTTACTGGCGCTGTTAAGGGGCTCCTCCTGCTGCCCTCTCAGTGGGAATGCCACGGGCCCTGGGGCAGAGATGGCAGGTGCAGAAACCAGGGACAGCTCTGGCAAGGGGCGAGGGGCATCAAGTTCCTGCAGGATCAGTAGGTCTGCCACTACAAGGCCACAGAAACACAGGGTTCTGGCAGCCCATGCCCTGTGGATGCCAGGCGCCTGCTTTCTAAGAGGCTTTTGTAAAGTCTTTTGCACTGACACCAAACTGCTGCCAGAGCCATTTCTGCTCACTGCTATACTTGTGCCTCCTGAGCAGCTGCCGTGCGGCACGCTGAGGGTCCCTCCCTCGGTCCTAGTGGCCAGCGTGGGACTTGCAGGAAGCCGCAGTGCCGCATTGCGGCAGTTGACCAAGTGGCACCAGGCTGCCCCAGTGGGAGTCCCACGGATAGAATGTTGTCACGTGGCCCCTTTCAGGGGATTCAGAAGTCCTTTTTCTTGTCTCTTTCTCTACGTATGAGCAGACAACCATTGTAGGTCCATTGCTTGAACTGCCTTTTCTGTTTCTGGGTACGTTATAATGAGGAGTGTGAAAAATATATGTTTGCTATAGTAGAGAAGCCTATCCACTTCAGTAAAAGCACAGGAATGATACTGTTTTTTTTCCCGATCCAAATTCGATCATTTCTTTAGAATTAGAATTTCTTTTGGTGGATGTCCTGTAAGTAAACCACAGCACTCAGCTGACTCAGTGCGGAAACCTTCTACCTTGGTGACAGCAATCTCCATCATCAAATGCCTTCAGCCTGAACAAATGGCTACAGTTACTTGCTTCTTTCAAATTGCAGAGTTGGGTTGTGCTAGTTTGAATTAGACGATGTGTATAAAGCTGCTCTAGCATCAGAAAGGACTAACCAGAAGCAACTGTTCCAGGAGGAAGCTAAAAATTTGCTTCATTTTCCCAAAGTGCAGATGCATCAAACTCTGCCTTGATTCTTTTTCATCATTTCCATAAATACACACTAGTAGGCTTTCCAACCTCTGTATGCATAGAGAACCAATCCAGTTTCCATTGATTTTGACACAGAATCTATAAAATGCAGTACCTGACAAGCATGCAGTTGTGTAACACTAAGATCCGTATTTAACAAGAGATCTCTGTATAACCTAAAAAAAGCAAATCTATTTAAACAGTAACTTCTATTACAGATATATGTTTCTGTTATTATTTTAATTATACTAATCCATCAAACAATGGATTTTCAAATGAATCTACAAATTCTAGGTGCTAAAATTGATTTGATATTGAGTACAGTTATATTTTTGATCCCTCTAGCTCTAATGAAAATCTGTGTCTAGCAGACTGAGTGGACTGCAAGAACTAGATTCAGTACCTGCTATAATCAGCAGTGGTTGAGTGGTCGTTGATCTGCATATTGTGATAGTTGGACTTGTTTCGCATGTATCAGTCGTGTAAATCAAAACCACCCTGATGTTGTAGAACATTTATTCAGTGTTTGCAGAAAATTGTAGAGGTAGATGTGGCTTAGAGCCACAGTAGTCATTCCCAATATGATGCACTGAAAAATGCGTAGCCTTTGGGCAAACGCTTGAGAAAATGTTCTGATTCAAAAACAAGTAAAGGCAGTATTTCTTGTGTCATTTTTTACTCTAGAAAAATAGCCCATTGGAGAATGCTCGATTTAAAATAAAACAATGGCTGAGTAGTTTCAGCCTGTGTTCTTCTGTCTTTGCTTGTTTTGATACTTCTACAACAAAAAAAAATCCATTCAGGCTGTACTGAATCTGTATTTTCTGCATAGAATTAGAAGGTGTTGTAAAAGATTGAAAAGCTGATTGAAATTATTGTGAAAAGCTTTTTCAACCCTCACTGAGAATGGGAATTAGAAGGAATCAGGGGATGCAACTGGTACCTGCATTTTGTAAAGCTAATAGAGGTGATTTGATTATGTGGAAAAATGGATGTGTCCTTCTCGTCATAGAAACAGAAACCTCATTAAGGGGAAGTGAGAAGATGTAAGACCATGTGAGTGACAGTTCTTGTCTTGACGTCTAGCCAAGTGCACAACCAAATGAACTGTCTACCCTCATTCTCTGTATAACCTCTTCTGTGTTTTAATTTACCTTATCTTGGTTGATCTCAGCTTATTTTACTTTATTCAATTCTATTATTCTGTGGTCTACTTTATCTTGTTCTAGCATACTTTATTTATTTGCATGTTGGTATAAGTAATTTGCATGTTGGTATAAGACTTGGTATTCAAGTCTAATGATATGTGTGTGCTCATAAAACAAAAATGCAGGATTTAAGATACAAGAAAGGTTTCAGCATCGGTCACCAGCCATCGGTCACAGGAATCCTCAGTTTTGCTCCCACTCGTATATGTATGACAGTGCAGTCTTTGATTGTGCAGGCACACATGATTTCTTTCCTCTTTTATCCATTTACAGTGACTCCCAGTCCCAGCCTCCTTACCCAGTCTGTTTGCCCAACCAGCTGTTGGGCTGCAGCCCTTATCATTCTCTGCTCTCAGCCCTGGCTCCTGGCATCGCCAGCCCCAGAGGCTCCAGCCGGGGCATGGCCAAGTCTCCAGGGACAGCTAGTGCACTTACAGTACACTTCAGTTAATGTGGCCTAATGCTATTGCTGTAGACAAACATGGTCGGTTTCTTGCAGGGTGACTAAATGCTAAGCCATTGCAGGACAGATGGAAGTTCAGTGCTTGGGGATATAACAGAGCATTTTTTTAGAAGAGTTTTTTTCTAAAACTCATTTTCCCCAAAGTCTTATGTTTTTAGAAGTAATCTCATTCCTTCAAGGGGAAAAAATGAAAATCAATGTGCCATCAACATCTGGCTTTTTTAATAAGCTTAAATAGCTAAAATCTGAAAGTTATATGCACATGAAGATCAGCCACAGAATGGGAAGAGTCACGGAACTGTAGCAATAAATGTTGCTGGCAATTTTGTCTATAATTCTATGCAAAGCTTATTTATTTTATTTTTTTCATACATTTCCAAAAAGAACATTTTCTTTTCTCTGTATCCTCAAACTAGTCATGTTTCTGATGTCAGCTTCCCAAGTTAATGACGCTAGAGCCTCTCATGCTGCTGTGATGAGAACATTTGTGAGCACATCAGCAAAAGATTAATACTAGAACAGAAACCACAAATTGGCAACTAGTTATTTTTATTTATTTCTGTGGATCTTGCATGTCACCTGGAGACTATTTAGAAAATTATCTTCCTGGGCTAACATTGTGTTTAAAAATAGCACTTGCATAGTGCCAACTCATTTTAGAGTTGGGTACAAATATTGAGACAAAATCCCAGCTGTTACTGCTTTTGCTGCTAATTTGAGGTGTCAGATCAGAGCTCTACTGCTGTATGTCAGTGAATAAGGCCCCTTGTGAGATCATTATGTTTTCTAACAGTTCAGAGTAATGGATTAATCAGTGCAGCATCAGTTGCTTTCATTATATGCTCGCACGGTAGTTGTGGGCTTTAATTTAAACAGACTGTGGGGAGATCAGAGGATTGAGTTGAAGAGAGGCCCAGGACTCACCAAGCTCTGACGGGATCCAGCAGAGCTTTGCCTCTTGCCTAGCAAGAGCAAATCACGGATGCCTTGAAAGTCTGTGCTCAGTGCTGAGGGATTGAGTGCCAAAGCCATTTTGCTTTTTCATCAGAGGCCACGAGAAGTAGTAAATATTTAATTTAATGCAAATTCCGCCTGACCTGAAAAATAGATCTTTGCAACTTTTGAAAATATAGCTCCTTATTCTCTACAGTCTTGGAGTTAATTACAAACATTAATCAAGTCTTAGTTTTGTTGCTAAAAATAGTTTAGATTCAGTTTTTGGAATTGGTAAGCTGCCCATGCTGTTAGTTCTACTAAATGGTGTTTCAAGGCTGTCAGGGCTCTGAAGCTGTCATCATGTCCCACCCCAAAGCAGGGACATCCAGTTCCATGCTGTTCCAGTACTCTGCTCTCCCAGAAAGCTCTGGACTCAGAAATTGTCACTGAATCATTGAATCGTTTGAGTTGGAAGGGACCTTCAAAGGTCACCCAGTCCAACTCCCTGCAGTGATCACGGACACCTACATGAGGTCAGATGCTCAGAGTCTCATCCAGCCTGACCTTGGGTGTCTCCAGGGCACTGGGCACCCACCACCTCGCTGGGCAACCTGTGCCAGTGCCTCACCACCCTTATTGTAAACAACTTCTTCCTTATGTCCAATCTAAATCTCCCCTCCTTTAGTCTGAAACCATTTCCCCTTGTCCTGTCAAAGCAGACCCCACTGAAGAGTCTGTCCCCTTCCTTCTTACAGCCCCTTTAGATACTGACAGGCCGCTCTCAGGTCTCTCTGGAGCCTTCTCTTCTCCAGGCTGCACAGCCCCAGCTCTCAGCCTGTCCTCACAGGAGAGATGTTCCATCCCTGGGATCATTTTTGTGCCCCTCCTTTGGACACACTCCAACAGCTCCATGTCTCTCCTGTGCTGAGAACTCCCCATCTGGATGCAGTGCTCCAGGTGAGGTCTCACAGTGCAGAGCAGAGGGGAAGATCCCCTCCCTCACCCTGCTGGCCATGCTGTGTTTATGCAGCCCAGGATCTGGTTGTCTATCTGGGCTGTGAGGGCACAGTGCTGGCTCATGTCCAGCTTACCTTCCACCTGTACCCCCAGGTCCTTTTTGGCAGAGCTGTGTTCTATAATCACATCCCTCAGCTTGTGCTGATAGCAGGGGATGACTTGACCCAGGTGCAGGACCTTGCACTTGGCTTTGTTGAGTCTCGTGAGGTTCCCCTGGGCCCACTACTCAGCCTGTCTAGGTCTCTCTGGATGGCAGCCTGTCCCTTCGGTGTGTCAACCGCACCACACAGCTTGATGTCATCCACAAACTTGCTGAGGGTGTCCTCCTGTCACAACCTGTCACTGCACTGCTGTGTTCCCACCTCCACTGGCAATCTGGCGTGAGCTGCTCAATCTTTCTTTTTTGCACCAGTTCACCCTCTTCTGAACAGAAATGGCATTATCATGAAAACTATTTACATGAGAGGTTTAGTTATGCCTGGAGATGCCTTGGTTAAATCTTAATAAATTTTCCAGTCTCATTTACTGGATGTATAGTTGCACTGGGGATAGGAAGCCTGTAAACCATGGCAGTTATGGGAGAAGTAGTAATCGGGGAGTATGACAGTAATTCACTCTTGGGAATGTTACAAGCCTGCGGATACGCCATTTGTAGCTATCCGTTGCATGCACATAGATAATAATCTTACATTAGGCCCAATTACATGGTGTTATGGACACACAACACACGGATTACATACACAGCCAACGAGCACACTGTGATAAAGCCGTGGTGTAATTGAAGGAGACAGAAGGAAACGTTAGACTTGTTAGCTACCAGCGCTGCGCTGCCTGACGCGGCTGCTCCCACCCAGCCTGCCTGCCTTGCTTGTCTGCTCCAGGCTCACAGCCCACATCTCACAGGCTCACTTTCCGAAGATGGGGTTATCTCAGTGAGGTAGCTCAGCACCTTACTTCTTCTGCAGCGCGTTGTTGTTCACTTAGCACAAAGCCCATAGATACGCCGAGGTGTGTGCTGCCAAATGAGGATTGTTGTTTGCAGGATTCCTGCTATCAAATGATATGTTTTAGAAACCTGTGAAGGATCTCTGTCTCCTAAGGGTAGAAGCTGGAAAACAAAAACACAATAAACGATCTGGCTCCTTTTCCTTTTCCCTATCAGTACTTGACAGTGTATAGCACAGCGTTAGATTTGATTGTATGCATATTGGTTTAAGTAAGTTCAGATTTTCTTTCTCTGCTGGGTATGAATGTCTGTAGGCCTGATTATTTCTTTCTGACTGAGAATTTTGCAAATGCTGCAAACTATGACCCAACAGAATCCTGGCGTGTATCAAAAACCTGAATGACCAGCACAGCAGACCTCTGGTAACCGTGGGAGATGCTTATTAAGGCTTGGACAAAAGTGTTAATCAGAAATTTAATCTACCATATAATTTCTCAATTTGATTAGCTGTTTGTGCTAATCAGCTGCAGAAATGGAATGTGAGAGCAAATCAGTCTCTGCTGCAGTCAAAAACCACAGGATGTCGTCAGTTCTGCCCTACTATGACAGGTTTTCCCCATCCCATTAATTTGAATTCAGTTCAGACTGCAAACAGGAAGCATAACTGTAGGTGTTTTACTGATGCTCATTACAAACATGTCTTGGAAATTGATATTTGTATAACAATTTTTACCTTTTGTCAATGATAAAGTAGGATGACAACTTCTTTTAGGCTGGGATGCATCAGGTATTGCTACTGTCATCAGTGTTATGCGCTTAAGAAAAGAACCCTTCTACATGTTTTCCACTTGAAATGTGACTGGAGAATGTTAATGTGCATTCTACTTATTGAAGTACTAATTGAAGAAATGAAATAGTTAACATTTCAGATAATTCTGTTATGTTATTTAACATTTTTCTGACATCATTGCCAGAAGATGCTTCTCTAGTACTTAAGTGGAACAGAGCGGGAGATGTAGTGTAATGAAAGTATTATTATTCCAGATGAATAAGTCAGCAGTCATTCTGATATTCATTATATGCTCTTAATTATATCACTAATTTAATTTCAAGTAAGAGAAACAAAATCTCTGTGTACTCTGTAATTTAAAGAACTGAGCATGTGTAACTGTTGGTCTGACAGCCTGGGATTTCTCTCTGAATTACTCCAAGGAACACAAAGGGATGCTTACAGTTCCTGAGGTTTTTAAGTAAGGTACTTGCAGAATTAGTGGGATTCAAAATGTAAATCCTTTCTTTTTCTTTTTTTTTTTCCTCCCTAAACTATCTTCTATAAAAGTTGTGCGATTTCTTCTAGCATTAGGAGTACAGTTTTTTTCTCTCATTTAGACCTGAACACCTGTATTCTTATTCAAGAGCGTGGAGAAAGGAGTAAAAACTAATCATAGAATCATACAATCCTTAGAGTTGGAAGGGACCTTTAAAGGTCATCTAGTCCAACCCCCCTGCAATGAACAGGAACAGTGTACCAATATTATTTAAAAACAAGCAAAATCAGCAAACCACACATGAGAGTCATTTCTGTGGGATGATGATTTTGATTTAATTACTCTTCGTGTTGAATTAACGACTCTTTGTCAGTGAACTACAGTGGTGTATGTGAATTTGGAGCAAGGCAGAAGACAACAGAATTGCAGCTGTATGCAGTTAAATTTGCACAAGAAGTTTGTGAAAGGAGACAAGTAATTGTTATCAAGTCATGGCAGGATTGCAAACTGAACATTCTTTCCTTTACTAAAACCAGATTAGTCAGGACTATAAATCAGCTTTGTTCTTCAGACGGAAGAATGCAGCACCATGCGTGCTTCTATCCAGTTTGGGCTACTGAGGTGAGTTAGGAAAGGAGTTCCTCTGGGGTTGTAAATTGAAATCAGTGGGACGATGACAGTACGTATCAGTGGAGATGTACCACCACGAAGGCTGCTGATCCCACGTTATGCATCTTCCAAGTAGTCCTTGGAGGACCCTTAGGACTGCAGCAGTCTGCTTCTGCTTAGCTGGCATGATCTGACAAGGATCACGGCTCAAGGTGGGAAGTTTGTTGGCATAAATAATATTTTATATAACCTCAGTTTCCTGATTCAGCATTTTGGATGCAAATAGTTTACAGGGAGAGGACTTCTAAATAATAGGACAGTGCAAGGGACAAGAATATACTGGGCTGTGGAAGACGAGGAAGGCACAAGGCTGGAGAGAACCCATCAGCATGCAAGTTTCCCCAAACAACGCAGGAGGACTCAGGAGATCCTGGAAGTTTTCTGTTTCTCATAGCTTCCTGATGTTTGTGCATCTTTTCTGATAGAACTGAATCTTAGCGGGATAGAAATGAGAGTGGGGCCTTGAAGCTGCTAGCAAATGAATGAAGCAGAATTTATTTTTCCTTTCATGTTAAAGATGCTGCTCTAGTGTGTGCTTTCCCGTCAGGACTCATGCCATTAAAATTGTTACTGGGAAGGCTTCATGTGCATGACAGAAAGCTTTGCAAAATGCCTCTGGAGCCCTCCTACCCCTGTTGTGTCCCTGTTCAGAAGCTGGAGAGTTCTCTCTGTGCTGGGGCTGTGCCTGCTGAGCGACCAGCAGCAGGTTACATTCCTTCAGCTGCAGCATGGCTGCAGTGCCAGCAGTTCACTGTCAATTAGTGCCCTTTGCAGCGTTTGGCCTTTTTGTCCTGAAATAATTGCTGTTATCATAGGTGCTTTATTGCCTTCGTTATATTTAACATTTAAATATCAATGAAATAATATATTACTAAGTCATCTGTGCAGTAGTTAACTGTTAGATTTATCCCTGAAATTTTTGTTTAAGGAGTATATAAATTCAGCACGGACATAGGATTCTTAGAAGGAAGGTTATGTATTTGTTGATGAATTATGGGATCCCTTTGCTTGCTGGGGGCAAAGACTAAGCCTCCTTCATCTAGTATTTTGTGAGCAGAAATGCTGTATGTGATTAGAATAATGCTTTGTCTATTAAACAGAAATATTTTAAGAAATTTAAAAATATTTTTGAATCATCAAACCATAGTAAAGGTGCTGACCTTTCCACACGCAGATGAAAAATTGCGCTGGGAGACAGGGATATGTTCTGTGCCCTTGGCAGAGGGGAGCTCCCTGACACATCATGTTCTGCCTGAACCCAGCCTGCATCCTGAAATCACTGGAAAGTCTTTGAATTTCTATGGCTTCCCCTGCATCATGTAGTGCCTTGTGTGACCTACTGAGACATCAGCTATGTGTATGTGACTTAATTTTTGTAAGCTGACTTTACACAGCTGTTGTTTGTTGGTGCATACCTGAAATCTTCTGACCAAGTGCATAGCTCATTTTTATGTACCAGACAACTGAGGCAGGGAGTGAATAACATTTCTGTGTTTGCAGAAGAAAATACTGGTTCAATTAGAAATTCAATTTGTGAGTCCCATTTGAACTTTCAAACACGGATGTGATACAAATAGCAAATAAATACATTGAGGGTTGGGTGTGTTGAAGTATACATGAATGTATCCTTGTTCACTTGTGGAAGTTCTGTTGTACGTGCTTGATTTGGCCGACTGTCTGCAAAACGCTTTCATCCCGCATCATTAGCCAAACAAAGTAATCAAGTAATAGCAAAGGTAGCGTGATATAATCTAATTTAACTTTAATCTGCTAATGTTGTAGGTGACGGTTTTGCCAAGGGATTTCTGGGCAGAATTGTAAAATGTTTTTAGCTTGGCAGATGACCAAGAAGGCTAGTTGAGTTCTGAAAACCTTTTCGAGAGCTTTTGGTTAAATATGGAAATGCATATTGTCGAAACAACAAAATGGTTCAGGGAAGGGCAGGAAATACGGTGCCTCAGCAGGAACCTCCTTCCCCTCACGCACAGACTCACAAAAGAACTCCCTCCAAGCCCAGTGGTGCTGCAGAGCACTGGGCCCTTCCTGTAACGCAGCGCCTGCTGCGGGACTGCGGGGACATGCGTTCACCTGGGCAGCTGCAGCAGCACCAGGGGATGGGGCCTGCTGTCATCTCTCATGGCAAATGGGCTCTGTGTTTGCAGATCTGAAGCCCTGAGCACGGCAATTATGCCTTGTTGGAGTGCTTTCCATTTCCTGTGCCATCTTGATCAACTTTATAGCTTCTAATTTGCTAGAGAGTCATTGATATAATTAGGAGCTACGTAAATGGGAGCAGCACACACAGCTGATGAGAATGTAGTCAGTTCATTTTTCATAAGAAGCATTAAGGGGGTCCCTACCAGCAGCTTGAGATCATTTTCTCTTCGAGCTCTTTCTCTTTAGCTCTGCTTTGATAGAGGAGCAGAAATCCTTACATGTCTGGGTCATGGCATGCCTTATTAC
Organism: Numida meleagris; assembly: GCF_002078875.1. NCBI lineage: Eukaryota > Metazoa > Chordata > Aves > Galliformes > Numididae > Numida > Numida meleagris. The sequence goes on from NC_034420.1 coordinate 3,851,408, forward strand.
AGTCCCTCCTGCTTCCCACATATTTTTTTCATAAGGAAACCAAAGAGATGGTACCCATCCACCCGTGTGTTTTCAGAAAGTCCATTTGAGCTGTCTGGCTGGGTAAGCCAGCTGCATTAACAAGCTGTGCAAGGCAGCAGCTTTCATTGTGAGTAAGCGCACTTCAAGTCCAAAGCTTTCAGTTTGTGGCACACAAGTTCGATGTGTCTCCAGTCAGCTAGCCCCAGGTTTTCCAGCATGGTAGCAGCTTAACCAAAAAGTCTGGGTCTGTTTTCATAGCAGGTAGAAACTCGTTTCCTGTACTCCCTAGTGCTTGAATGCAATAAATAGTAACCCTCATCCATTTTTATACAGTTATTTGTTATTTGCTCTAAAAATATCTTTCTTGACATGTCACAAATTGTCTGAGGGACTGGTCAGCAGGTCTTACGGCTGGTGCCAAGCAGATCTATTGTAAGAGTTGAAGCAGCTTGTTTCTGTGAATAGTGTGTTGGTGCAGAGATGTAAATAATTGATCAATCTGTTATTCAACTTTATTTTATTTTTTTTCCCAACAGTACTCTCAACAATAACAACATCACCCGCATTCCTGTTACCAGTTTCAATCACATGCCAAAGATCAGGACTCTGTGAGTAATATCTTTGAATTTAATAATAATGGGGTAAGCCAGCGCAGGGAATATTTGTCATCATGTGTCTGTCTGAGGGCCAGGGCCAGGCCTCAACCTGCAGCACAGCCCTGCTCAGCCAGGCAGGCAGGGATCAAAAAATCAATTTTTCTACAGCTCATCATCATTCCGTTGGAAAAGTTCTGATTGGATTAACTGGAAGAAAATAAAAAGATTGTAAAATAAGACTGTGTGCATCTCTGGAATTTAGCCATAGCCATAGCATTTTCTTAAAATAAATTATTCCTTTAGGAAATACGCAGCTTCAGGACAAATCATTTTTAAAGAAAGTCACTTTGTTTTGACCTCCAAAATCTGAAACTGATCGAGATGTGTTTCTTCTTAAAAGTAAAGACAAGGCAATAATAACCAGTCTGAATTCTTTTCATGCAGCTGAAAAATAAAATGAGGCAGGGATACTGCATATATCTATGTAAAATCATGTGAGGTAAATTAGCTGAACTGAAGGAAATGCCTCTCACTCACGTCACTCTGCGAAGGATAACCTCTCATTTACATTTACTTTGTTAAATGGTGACATTCATAGAAATTAATGTAAGTAATCAAATGAGAACTATTTTTTTTTAGAAGAGAATGGATAAAGCAGATAAAGGTAGAGTTAAGGTTCCCATGGTTTTGCCTTTTCTCCTTCAACCACGGCGGTCCAGAAAATGTGCTTGGCTTCTTCAGATCAATCAGTCTTGTCTGTTACCAGAGCTCAATGTGTTCTGCCATTTTCCTTTTAGTTTAATTTCGGAGATGGCTTTGTATATAGCTCCCTGGAGGCTTACACTGACTAATCCTTCTCTGCTGTAATTAAGGGAAGAAGAAAAAAAAAAGAGAAAAAAAAAAAGGGAAGGAAGTCATAAATAGGATTTATAAAGGGAAGCTTTTATATTGAATTCTGAGAGCCACATTTTATAGAACATGAATGCTGACCCACTCTAAAAGGATTTTCTGGAAATTTAATTTAGGGTCTGTGGCTAAAAGGGCACCTTTACAAACTTGCATTTGTATTCATTCACCTTATGTTCTGTGAAGGTAGTTTCATCAATATCGAGTGGCATGTCTTAGTCTCTGAAGACTACCAAATAACATGCAGTATCCTTTCCAGGAGTACAGTGTAGGGATTAAAAAACCTGCATAGGCAGGTGGAAATACAATAAAATGTTTTAATTTTCTGTATTTCCTTCCATCTGTTTCAACAGTCAGAGAAAAGTCATCACATAGCAATTAATGTAATACAAGCAAAGGAGTCAAATAGTATTTCCTAATTTCTTCTGCTTCTTCCTATTTAAAATCTTTTTCTGTCCCTGAATCATCACTTCTCACAAATAATACTTTATTAATTATAATTATTGATAAAGTTTGCATAGCTACATATTAATACTTTCTGAATATCTTCTGTTAAGATTTTAGGCTAATACTGTTTGGATTTAACCAAGTTGTGTCAAAATGGATAGTACCAAGCAGTTAATGTGGATCTGAGCAGGTATAAAACCGATCAGCTTTTGTTCACCTATGAAAAATATTTATATGATGATATCTGGGGGGAGGGGGAGTGAAAACTGTAGCATTTTCTCTCATTTCCTGGGCTTTATTTCACTTAGTAACTTGTGTCTCCCACATTAATACAGAGCCTCAATGAACTGTTTTGATGAAATGAAATACCTATCTGAGACACAACAGCTGAATACTGTGTAATCTCCTGGTTGTGGACACAAATTCAGGTCAAATGGATCGTTACAGTTCTACACTTTACTTAAATAATCATCCATTTTTTCTGCCTTCTCTGAAAGCTTCACATTTAGACATACTTAAAAGTATGTACTTAAAAGATCGTGTAGGGAATCCCTAGTCTGGATGTTACTCAAGCAGGGACAAGCCCTTTTTCCTCTGTAGCTATGCCCAGCGCAATGCGGATAGTGTTTTCCCTATATATCTCTTTTACACGTTATGAGATCCATTTGGGGCTGCCTGTGCCGCAGCTGCCTTTGCTGTGGTGGTTTTGTGGATAAATAGCTTTTTTGTCATGGCTCTCAAAACAATCTGCTCGTTTAAGAACAGAGCAGGAAAAATAAAGAGCGTATTCAACTTGAACGTGACCTCTCAGGAAAAAAAAAAAAGAAATAAAAAGCTAGTAAGATTTGAAGCACTTCAGGAATTCTTTAAGAGAAGCAACTCTCCTGTGCCAATCTTTTTTATTTAACTGTCTTGTCTTTTCTTGTGCTAAGTTCCATTGATCTTTTAACCTTGATTGGAAGTGACAGGAATTAGTTTTTATTGATCTGCTTTCCTCTGCTTGAAACGGCTTTATTTATATTAAAGCATGTCCCTCATATTTATTTGCTTAATGGTAAGTATCCTATTATCTCTGCACTTTGAGTGACTGCTGAGATAGGGAATTGTTTATTTATTATTATTATTATTAAAGGGTTAACTGAAAATGTCCTGAATCACTTCAGTGCTTTTCATGTTTACAGAGAATTGGTGTATCAAACTACTTGTGGCTATATTCATTAATAAAATTATCAGAAAATACATTGTGGTAGGCTGCCCTGTTAAGCTCAACAGGCTGAGCTCTAGTCTCAAAAGCAGACTGTAGAAAGTTTCTATGAACAAAAAGGTAGAGTTCTGCTGAGGCTCTCACCAGAGGAGCTGGTGAAGGGGTGACAGTTCATACCACTAACACTGGAAAACCCAGAAACAAATTATGCACATTTAATAAGAGGAAAAGCAAAACAATCCTCGACAACTCACTGAACTGGGAAGTTGCCCCTTTTGTGAAAAGCAAATGCAATACTCCCTCCTGCCTACCACAGCCAGGATGCAGGGAGTGGCGTGGGGTGAGCCAGATTCCAGCTCCTGAAGGAAGCCGGCTCGCGCCAACATTGCTGACTGCTGTGGTGAGAAGGGATAATATTCTGAGCATGTAAATGAAATGCTTGCTCTAGCAGTTAGAACAGAATACCTAGGATAATTTCTGACTGGATGTTGTTTGTTCTCCTTTCTTTGTAAATGTATTTATTTGCTTTCAATTGACACGAAGTGTTCCAGGCAGATTAATAACAATGCATTTTACCAGAAATCTAACTTACTGCAGTTTTGATTCAATAGCTTTATAATATCAAAAAAAAGCAACGTCTTGTAGCCATACGTCTAAAACAATTACACTTCACAGTGCTCCCAGGAGACTTGTACTTTCCATCTCCACAGAGCAAACTCAGTCCCAGGTCTGCACCCTCCAGCTGTGGATGCCCAGCTTGGCATGCAGGCCGGGGCCTGCTGGCCAGCCTGGGGCTGGGCAGCAGGAAGGGCTCACGGACAGACAGCCACCTTCTCTGCTGGTTGTCTTTTTTGTGTGTAATGCCTGTAATATCAGTGAATAATGCTTTATCTAACCATTTCTGACAGCGTTTTCAATCCATTTTATCATTTCAGCTTTGCTATAACACTGCAAATATATGACTCATTACAAAGAGTGAAATAATTAACATCTTGGGCCTTTGTTTTGACCTAAAATTTAGTAGCTATTAAAAATACCGTATTCACTCTCTGAATGCATCATAATGTCTCAGACTTATTTTTTCCCAATGTGATCATGCCTCTGGAAGTCTGCAGTGCCAGGCATGAGGCGGGTGGAAGGGAGCCATGGGGCTGCACTGCCCAGGGCCCTTCTTCATCACAAGCTCTGTCTGGAATCTAAATACTTGTCTTAAATTGCCACAGTAAAAAAAGCATTGATGAATTTGTACAGGCAACAAGGGAACATGCAAGGTATCAATAGCTTCAGCAGGTCTTTGATTTGTTTTTGTTTAATTACTATTTCTTATTTACTTAAAAAGGAGAGAGGAGGGAAGAATTACCTATCATCTGTTTTTTCAGACTGGGCATCCTTAAAATTCACTCCAATCATCTCATTCATGCAGTTATTTCTGAAATGAAGTCACAGGCAAAACGATTACTTGGAGGCCTCTTAAATTCAGTATCTTCTTTTCTGCAGAATGGTCATGATTGCACAATTATGAGAAAGAGTTTGAATTTTTATGTGGATGTTTCTTTGTGTCCGGTATGGCCAAGTAGACAGTTGAGACCTGGCTGAGCTGGAGCCAATAACCTTCACTGATCCCTGTTACACTGCGGAGAAGAGGCAGGCAGCCTTGTACTTGTTTGCTGTGCTTTGTGTCTTCCGTTAAAACACCGCTGGTAACGTGGTGGTGCTTCCCTCTGTTGCAGGCGGCTGCATTCCAACTTCCTGCACTGCGACTGCCACCTGGCCTGGCTGTCCGACTGGCTGCGGCAGCGACGCACCATCGGGCAGTTCACCTTCTGCCTGGCGCCGGTCAGCCTGCGGGGCTTCCTTGTGGCCGAGGTGCAGAAGAAGGACTTTGTCTGCTCTGGTAACGATACCAATTTGTTTCTGTGTCAGCTGATGACTTTGTATTGATACTAACATAAAAACAGGGAATGGAAAATTATTATGTTGTATTTCAATGCCACTCTGTAGCAATGCTGTCTTATTTTTATCATAGCTAAACTGTGTAATAATAGATCGAGTTGTTTTTCTCAGCTTTATGTGAATTACTGGATTCCAGTTAATAATTCAGTTCTCAAATTGTTATTTTTTCCTTCAGTATTGGCAATGATATCAGCAAAAGAAATCAGCTAAGTGGAGATAATTTGGTGTTTCTCAGGGGAAGAGCTGTACAGCTGACTGGAATATAAAGGAAAGGAAATAGAAAATGCTAATCTCAGTCTGCTGATAAATGATTGGATTATGGAATGGTAGGGGCAGATTTTATGCCAGAGACTGAAGGAGGATTCTTCATGAGCCAAAGCGTTTCCCTGTCTACAAGATTCCTTGTATATAAATGAAGCTGATGGCCAACTCGCAAACCATGCGTCTATATATTAGGCCTGTTCGTCAAGTCTCCAGATCTGCACTTGGCTTTTGTGATAGAAACACGGCTTAAACAAGAAAAAAAATGTAGAAAAATTGGAAAAAGAAATCTCTAAATTCTACTGAAGGGAAAAGATCTGGCAGAAGAAAGACATAAGAGTATGTATGCTGTGAAAAAGAAGGGAAGATATCAGACACAATTTTGGAGATAGTTTGGCAGACAAAATGTTAAAATTTGTGGGCCTGCAGCCTGTGTGTTAGACTGCGGTGTTACAGGATTCACAGAGGCATACACCACTTGTATGTTATCCAGACTTACTGGTGGTGACAGCAGTCAGGCTAGCCAAACACTCTGTGGGCTTAAGAGATAAGCCAAATGTATGAAACGGGGAAGGAAGAGGTACAGTTATGGTCACTTCTTTCACTGAAAATTACTGTTGGGAACACTGACCCGAATCAGACAGGAAGTAAGCGTGGAGGTGCAGCAGGTCAGCACTCAGCAGCTGCATTAGTGCCAAGCCTATGTAAGTGTCTGGAGAGGATAGGTCCCTCCTAATGCGTATTTTAAATTAAAGGCCCGTAGATTAGCCAAACAAAATAAATAAAAGCAATATAGCATATAGTAAGTTTTAGCATAATAAGTCCCAAAGCCCCTGAACTCATCTTCGATGTTTAAGTTGAAGAAGACAGAATTTTTTTGTATGGAAATTGCATTGTACTTAAATGTACCATGCCTGACATTACAGTAAAACACCTACCAATATATTTTGGTACCTGACTTTACTTACCTGTTTGTTACTTATGTTTGAAAACATGTAAGTCTTTCAAAAGAGAGTAAATATAAGAACTGTGTAACAGGTGTCTCAAGGATTAGTTATATTGTTGTGTATTTGTTTTTGCTTATTTGCCTGTTGCCATCTATGAGTCCACTCCCTTAAAGCAGTTTCCTTTTGATGCATGGGTTGACTCTTGTGTGTGTAAGTTCTTCTACATGTGACAAAGAGAGAAATGGTTCTACTTTGAGAAGAAATGTTTGATACCAAGCTTAACTATATCATAGCTGGTAAATTAATGTCCAGCCCTGGAGGCTGCAGGAAGTGTTATGGGCACATGGAAAATGTAGTTGTGCACCAGTGATTTTTGCGGTGTGATTTTTAGGAGGGCTGAGCATCTTCTGTGCAGTTGTGGAAATCTGAAGATGCCCAGAATATCTGAAAAACAAACAAAAAAATACATCAAAAGCTTAGCAAAAAGAAAAATTTAGAGATCTAACAATCTTGGCAGAGGAAGGATAAAAATAAGGGGATAATTGATTGAGCTATTAGCAAAATCTCATTTTACCAAAGATGTAACTAGAGCATGTCTGTCTTACAAAATGAAGTTTCAGATGGGGCATGAGTTCAGTTATTAGGATTTATGATTCAGTGATCTGAAAGAAAAAAAAAATTGGTTTAAATCAGGAAAGGAGATAATCATTGCTGAACGTGAAATCTAACATGGACAGAACTCATCAAAATGGAGTTTTCTGTGCAGCCTGTGACTTCCAAAAGAGAAAAGATTATTTAGCAGCTGCATGTTGGACCAAGAATGTAAAAGAGAACTCAAAATTGTCCTGCTTTTTACTAAAACATAAATTAATAAAAATTAAAGGAAAGAAGCTTCCAGTGAGACAGTTCATAAACTGTATCCCTTAGCCTTCATCTGGGAAATCACACATACTGAAAAAGCAGTACATCTGAAGAGCTCATTTTAGTAGAGGATTTAGCAGAGAACTCAGCTTAGTATCTTCTGCTTCCTCAAAAACCCTACATGGATAGTCAGTTTAAAGAGAGCATAAATCTTCCCTGCTCCTTATTACAGGTCTTATTCCCAATTTTACAGCTTAATTTGTTCATGTTTGACTATGAAGTCACACTAGGACTGGAGGTGAATGGTGGACTGAACTTGTCCCTCTGCAAAGGAATTTTATACAGTTTTAGATTATATGAATCACTGTAACTACCCTCTAGCTGGCAGTGAAAGCTTCTTTGCATCATACTTACGAAGTGCTGAAATACAGTGTACTGAACTACTTTGTTTTAATACATGCTCAGCATTTCAAGTACTTGTATTTTTATGGCAGTGGGAATACATTACAGAAGAAGAAAAATCTCAACTTTTCCTCCACTGTAAAATGGGCTTTATCAGAGCACTCCGGTTCAAAGCTTGTACTGCTGCATATTTCAAAGAAGAAAGAGGAGAATGAAGTAATGTAGGGAAGGTAGAAAAATAACACTATTCAACAACTTCTGGTTGCTCTTTGAATCCTATGCAAAAATACTTTTTTTTTTTTATCCTTCTATGACAAACATTGCTTCTGAAACAAATGTTGAATGCTACATAGCAAGGAATAATGTTAGCTGGAAAAGAAGAAGTGAAACAGTGATGGAGATGTGCTATAACTGGAACCCAAGTTTCCTGCTTCCTTCTGGACACAGTGCTGTCAGTCCAGTACAGTCAGGTTTACTAGCACTGTGTGCAAGGTCTCTCAACATAGCAAATCAGAGCTATGTGCCAAGGTACCTGTGTAAACTGAAACAAATTTTTTTCAAAAAATACTGTTCAGCTTGAGCATGTAAATTATAAAAATATTAATTCAAATGGCACTTGCAGGCAAATGGTGAGTAGTAGAAAAGCTATTCCAGATCTCACTTGCTCATGCCCTTGAGCATTTGACGGAGAACTGTAGGTTAATGTGTAGGATTAAATAATGTGCAGTTGCCTGGAGAAAGGTTTGCAAATATGTCTAATTGGATTTGTGTTTCTGAGGACGCAGGGGAAGGGTCATTAACAGAACCGAGCAGGGTTGGGACTGGCTGGCCTCTCAACACTGGGGAGAGCACTGCGTACACTTCTGGCAGTCTCGTCGCCCACCAGAGCCTTCTGGCTGGCTCTTCAGCAAGCTGTCTCCTCCTTGGACAGGAATCTCTCCTCCAGAGCCACCCCTGATGGAGCAGCCTGCCTGGATCTGGGCCTTAAATCTATCTGTTCCCAAAGAAATCTCCAAGCCCGCTCTTCCCCCTGTGCAGCTGCTTTGATTCAAGAACTCTGGGAAGTGTGTGGTGCTGCAGGCTCCTAAAAAAGCCAGTGGTTGTGGGAGGGGCTAACCTGGCACCACAGAGTGAGGGCCTCGGCTGATGAGCTGCAAATAGGAGGATATGTACCTCCCCTCTCTCTCTCCACCATAACCTTGCAATTCACTGCCATTCACTGCCGTATTGCTGTGACAGGAGAGAGGGGAGCAAAGATTTGATGACAGTTGAAATACTACCTGCACTGTGATGCCTGGGAACTGTTTATATTCCCTTAACTAGCAGAGAAGCATCTCTGTGTGTGTGTGCTGTCATATCAGTAAACCTCAGAGCCTTCCAGTCTTTGCTTGGATCAAACCATGCTTCTTTGCCATGCTCAGATGTTTCATGGCCTCTTTCTGGCCTCTTTCTGTCTGTCTATTTGTCCTTCTCTGCTCCCTCTCTCCCAGGTCCCCTTAGGATATTGTTTTTATTTCATTTTTCTCTCTCATGAGTTGTACTATTACTCCTTGATTTTTCCTCTGCCTGCTCGTCACTCCTTGGTGTTGAAATTAATCTATGTCTTGTTCAGTTATGTCAAGTCATGGAGTGTTTTCTCACTTGCATTAGCACATCTGTAAAGCTTTGCAAACTGAAAAAGAAGGTTCACGAAGTCACACCATCGGTAGCACCTTATTTCTTAATTCTGCATTAAATCAGTTAAAGTTCACTAAGAGTTGCATCAATCGGATGCTGAGGCAAGAAAGTAATAAAGAGCCAAATGTGCAGTGATTTCTGGCTTAATAAACTGATACTGAATTTAAGAAAATACTGGATAGATCCAAATCTTGGTTGAAGATCTAGTTTCTGAATTATATGCTGAAACTGCAGCTGAGATACAATATAATGAAAATATGTTAGCTTCCTGCTGCTTAATGCAGACTGGAAGCTGTAATGAGGAAGCAGATTTATTTGTTTAGGTGAGGTCAAATGGTCTTAAAATATAGCTGTTACTGTCTGGCCCAGACCACAAAACTCAGTGGATTGTCCTTCTCCATTTTTTCTCTTAGTAACTTCATAGCATATTGTTGAGGAGAAAACCAACAATGAGTAACTAAAAAAATATCACTCCTCAAGCTTAGTATCTTAATGAGAACATTCAGAAGATGCCAAAGGAAAAGTGTGTGGAGAGGGGAACTCCTCCCCATCTGTTCCTATTTAAAAAGCTGCACAATGGTATATCTGCATAATTAGCAGTGGGTCTGCTTCTTTCAGCATGGGATGTAGAGGTACTGCCAGCATGGAAGATTGGTGCTCCCTGGAAACTAAAAAGCGGGGAGGAATATTTCCTAATGGTGCAAGCTTTGCCAGTGCTGGGCAGCAGTGATTGCTCCTGAGGGAGCAGGGTAATTTCTCTCCATGCAGCATACCCCAGCTCTTGCAGAGTAGGGCTGCTAATGGCCTTTAGGCTTAGTGGTCACAGGAAGCTGCAGAAACAAGGTCGGAAGAGGAGGCCTTTTTCTGTGTGTGTGTGAATTCTCACCTTTTGCCTTGTGGACATCCTCATTATATGGCTATTTCATTGCTTTTGGAAGTGAGTTGAAGCATTTTGTCTGGATTTGACCTCTTTCCCAAAGTGTGACCCGTGAGTTGTATTAGATAAATATCTTCTTTTTTTCTCGCTGTTGTTTGATGTTTTTTAGGACCAACAGAGATTCAGTAAGTGCTCTTACAATGGGGTCTATAAGAACTTTCAGTACTGTATAACTTCTAAAGCCTTTTGGAACAAAAAAAAAGAAAAAAACAACATGCTTTGAATATTCTTAGAAACTTTTAGTGGAACTCTGATAGAATTTTTATCTCCTGTTATAATTTGGTAGCACAAACTAACAATCTAAAGAAATGTTTCGATACTGAGCATTCATTAGCTGCTCCAGAAGTGAGATCCTGCAGGAGGTTTGCAGAGGTACTCATCTCTATTTACCTGAGTTCGTTGTCTGTTTCCACCAAGTTTCTCACTGCCAATTTAATTTTACTGTAGCATTAGCAGTTACATGTTTTTATACTCTAAGAATCTACTTCTTGCATTGCTTCATAAGCAAAATGCTACATATGGTGTTATTTATGCAACTGTGAGGGTAAAATTCATATTTATTCAGGCACTTAATATATCTTTGAAGACCAAAGCTTAAAATTGGCTTTAAATTACAGTAAATTTAGTTTTACAGTCACACAATTATGTTTGTACCTCTTCAGTCTGATTACTTTTGTTCTGGAATTTTCTTTCCCCAGAGCAGTATGTGTAGTTCTTAAATGCTTGTTTAAAAATGGCAGATTTGGGTATAATTATTCATCCATTTGGCTTTTGAACTGTTGCTCTACAAATAATAATGTGATTAGGCTTCATGTTTATGTCCAAAAATAGTGGCTTGTTTTATTACCAGTGCAGTAATGGTATTTTGGTATTCAGTGGGAACGCACCATGGTGCTCAGTGCAGACTTGGGTGGGTACCATGAGCTGTGGCACAGGCAGCAGAAGGGCACAGGGGAGCCCTCCAGAACCCTTGGGAATGTTCTGGAGCCCGCCAGAACCGCTGAGGGCGGCAGGGCCCTTTATAAGGTCACTGTATCATTTCTGGACCTATTTTTAAGTATGCACCTTCCAGACTGCTGATACCGATTGTGGAGTTGGCTTAAATGAGATTACTGTGCACAGATGCCATTTGGACTGCAGAAGCACTACATCTCTTAAGATTTTCTAGTGACAGTATTTCTTTTGTCTTTAGTCTGTTTTGGAAAAGCAAATAGAATGTATATAAACCCAGAGAGCCAAAAACATGCTAGCAGCTCTCCTCAGGACACCATAGTCAGGAAGGTAAGTTCTGGCTGCAGTTAGAAAAATAGACCTGTGTTGCCAGGCTGGAGAAAGATATTCAAAGAGCAGCTTTGTCGTAGTTTTGTAATGACTTAAGTTGTCTCAGATTCTATTGCAATTTTATTAATCCTTCAGAAGAACAAATCTACCCGTTAGACCTCGGTTGTTGCAGGTGAACTTGCTTCTTTGTTCTTCTTTATTCCATTTCATTTAGAAATATTTCATGCCATTTGGGCATTGTCATTGTTAATGAAATAATTGTAATTAGTGTTTTGAGGGTAAAACACTGTGATGTGAGGTCTGATTTTCAGTGGTCTCACTTTACCATCTTGAAACATCCAAAATAGGACTTTTGTAGAATAAATAGGCTTTGTTTATTACATCAAGCCTTCCTTTCGCTTCAGTTAGATATTTTCTTCTTTATTCTTCAATATTTGTTTGTAAACCAATTAGTACTGAGTATGCCTATGGAAGAGTTACGTTCACTAGCCATGAATTTTTAACGGTTAAATTTACTGTTTGGAAATGTTCAACAAAACAATGAACTTGAATCAAATAATGAATATTCATAACAAGCCAATTTTTGCATACAATGAAGCTGATGGTATTAACATCATCAGTTGAGGCCTAAGTCACTAATCATAAATTCTTAATGCTGTGCTCAGTGAAAATCTGTTGAACAACCAAGGATGAAAATATTAGCATAAACCATTTACTGCACATTTCTATAGAATAAACGCATTTATACAAATTTTTTCTCCATTAGTGGGGTATTTGCCATCATTAAGGAAGGATAAAATTGGAGATAATTGTGATTGTCTTGCTCATGTCTCTCTGCAGGACTATGCACGTCCAGTTGTATTTGAATGCTGGGTTGTAAGCACTATTCAGAGCCATACATCTGTTTTGGGTATCTTTTTGAGGTTTTGTTAGTGGAGCCCAGTAAAAGCTCATGTAGTAGTAATTGATTTCAGATGTCCTCGTATTGTAAGAAGTTCCAGCGGGTTATTTAATTACACCACAAAAGGTCATAACATACCCACAGTTCTGCAATACTTGTACTGTTTTGTTTATTGATCAATAGTTTCATGTCTGCCATATTTAAAAGGATTTAAAGTCACCACAGACTTCTAACAAGTAAATCCTGTCAGATTTTCTTGAAATCCATCAATACTTTTTTACTAATAACTAGAATTTTTCTGACAGAAGAGAACCTCTGCAAAAGCAATTGGATAGGTGAGGAGGTAATAAAGCATACGACTTAGCGTGCCATAAATGGGTGTCAGTGCAAATGAGATTTAGTTTATTTAGTCATTCCAAAATTTATTTTAAATGCTTGTGACATTTAAACTCTTCATTTCTACTCCATAACCATTCTGTGCTAATTGTAATATCAGTCTATTTGCTGCTCTTAAAAGGCTGGAGGCCAGTGAGACACTTATTTGAAAAGAGCACTTAATTCCTCCGTAAACTGCTGGGTTCTGAGCCTCCTCCCATCTCTCCTCTCTCTCCCTCTGTAACCTGAAGTCTGAAACTGTAATGTAAACTGGTGCAGGCTGATGAAATGCCAGATATCAACTACCCTAGTCATGGAGGCTGCCAGTCCATTATATCAAGTACAAAAAGCATAGTAATTTTTATCGATGGGGTTCCAATTCTAGCTTCCACATTCTGCTAGTGTAATTTTTATATAACAATATGTATAATTGTGTTGATGATTTTTAAGTATTAGAGAAAAATATAGCTAACATGGTGAATTAGTGCTCCCATGAAACTGAGACAGAATCTGAAGTGATAAGATTACAGATAGCAAGAAATTCAGAAAGGAGGTTGTATAGATGCAACTGACTTGTCCATTGTGGTTTCCACACAGCGGGGAGTTTACTACAGTCATGAAGAACACAAACAGGAATCCTGAAATACTTATGCTTTTCCAAGGTCTTTTCTTTTGAGGAAATACTAGCAGCAAAAGGAAAATCCATTTTTAGATTTCAAATATTCTTTTTTTGGAGACTGTATTGCATTGGGGGCCTCGATATGTCATTACTTGTGTCCTCTAATAGCTATGGAAATCATATCCAAATTTTAATTTTCTGAACTTCAAACTCCATAGCCTTCATAGACTTGGGCTTCTACCATCTCTCCACATGTATGCAAACATTAATTAAACTCTCTTAGATTTTTTGGTGCTTTAATTCTATAGATCTACCGTGTAGCTAAGCCAAGATCCGAATTTAATGGAAGCAGTTAAATCAAATAATGAATACTGTTTACAGCATTATTCAAAAGACCTTTATCAGTTTAATGTTTTTAAAAGTTGCTTGAATAGGGGCTAGATGCCTGCTCAGTGTTCACCTATAATATGTATTTTGTCCTTTGCAAAAGGAAAACATTAATAAAGCCATTTGATGGTACTGATTGACAGTTTGTTCACAAAGTCTTTTTATTCTGCTAAAATTTTCAGAAGCCTACAATCTAGATCTATTTTTGCTCATGAAGGAAGAATTTCACCAAATATACAGGGCTGCCAAATTCAGAATGGATCAAATATTTTTACACTGAGCATAAAATGTCAGTCAGCAGTGACAGGAGTACTGGATATTTTGGGGCACTCCAAGAATTCAGGTTTATAATGAGAAATTAAGTTTATAGAAACAGTCATTTTTCCATGCTATTTTAAGTGAAATTAAAAAAAAAAAAAGGAATCACTCATTATATGTGGAAAATAGAGCCACGTAAACACGGCCTCTTTCTTTACCTCTTGCTTTACTTGCTTCAGCAGAAGGTTAGATCCTGTAACATTACACATCTTTAGTGTTATTTTATCATCCAATTTCAGTTCCATGTGCACTAAGAGTTATCATATGGCTTTCTGTCTTTCTTTTGATGCAGTGTACCTCTGTGGTTAACTAACTGGTGATTTTGGTTTTGGTTTGGTTTGGTTTTTTGTTTTGCTTTGTTTTTACACACTAGCCCTAAATCAGAATTTTGTTCACATGGCAGTTCCTCTTTCCTAGAAGTAAATGGTCTCAGCTCCAAATGCAGGGATTAAAGGACTCCCAGTGGCTTCAGTCAGCAATGTATCAGGTCCTTGTTTGGAGAGGATGTGAGAGGCTTGGTGGCCAGCACAAATAGAATACCTTTTCACCTTTCCATTCAAACATTTTCTGGAAAGTTCCATGATACTTAGCTGTAGTGGGACATTCATTAGCACTTGTCACTGATGCTACCTGTTTTCTGAGCAAGGAAGACTGGTTTTTCTGTCTTTTTATCATGCTTTTCAGAGTACCTAATATAATAACCTCCTTTCAGAGTGTTCCGTTAGTACACAGTGCTCTGCAGTACTGTGGTGCACAAAATGTGGAGGTGATGAGCTGAGCTCCACTGAATCTTATACTAGATACTGATTTAAATACAGTAGAGTTGGGAACAGGCTCTTAAAACTCCAGCTGACAGTACTTCAGGGTTTTTTTTTGACATTGTGCCCTTATGAAAAGGGAGTATATTAAAGCTTCTCTAACCTGCAGCAGTATGTCATAGCGTATAAGGGCAAAATGCCCTTTTCCCCTCTTTACAAACCTCTTCAGCAAGCATACCTGTTGTATATGATAGAAGTTGTGTAGGAGACTTGACCTTGCTGCCAACTTTCCTTTTGCCTCTTGGAGAGCGAAGGTTGTTCAGAAGTGTTCCTTCCCACTTTGAGCATTTCTCCCAGTCTGGGAAGGCTTGACGTGGTTAGTTTGCACTTTTCATTGTTCCTTTTGCTTTGGACATCACACCACAATGTGACAGACAAAGAAAACAAGTAATAATTGTGTGGTTAGGTTGTAAAAACAAACCTTGAGTTCCTATGCGGAGATGGCAGAGGCTCCCGTGCATTTTGAAACACAATAATCTACTTCTGGAAGCATTCACAGTGGAACTCCTACAGAAACCTTGGACATGGTGAAAGGCAGAGCTGGCAGTGCTTTTGGTGATATGCAGCAGAGCTCCATTAATTTTTGAAGGAATTCTATTAATTCACAATGATGATATGTCTGCCCTGCATTTTTATGTCCAGAAGACAGGCCCAGGAGAGCTGCTTGTCTTGTCTGCTGTACATGTACATTTTTAACTTCTGAAGCTTAGGGATTTTTTTCATTCAAGTAGCTAGAACTTAAGTACCGTATTACACACAAGCTCACATATTTGGACTATGTTAAGACAATGTCAAATAAGATTTTGGAACTGGAACTTGTCAAAGTTCAGGTTGCCTGATAAAAAACATGACGTTGATTTCTTGAGCATATGCACTAGAATTTAGATTTTAATTACACTATTGAATTATCTTTATAGTCTGTTTTTGCCCAACTGATTCTGCAGGGTGAAGCTGTTCTAGGATTCAAACCATCTGTGTGTTGAGATAAAAACTGTTGCTTGTAAACTGCTTATCTGTAGCTGTCAGAAAAGTTGGAAAGTGGATTGTGAGTGTAACAGGATATTTTAGCAAAGAGAAAGGATCATGTCACGATGAAAGCTCCACACTCTCATGGAGGATGAATGTGAATCCTACCCATACCACAAATGTCCTCCGACATTCTTTTTTTTTTTTTAAGATGGTCACTACCTTTGAAAATCTGATTTTGAGACTCCTGAACTGGAGTACTGAGGTCTGATCTGCCAAAGCAGAATTAATCACAGCTCTGGTTAGCGTTAAAAAAAAAACAACTGTGTTTAAAACATACAGTGCTTTGAAACTTAATTTTTTCTTTTGCTCTCCTGACTTAAAGTCCACTGATGACTCAATAAAAAGAAATTTCAAACACAATACTTTTATTTGGCAACATTTCATACGCAGTTGAAATCGTGGAATGGCTTGGCTGGAAGGGACCTTAAAACTCATCTAGTTCCAACCCTTTGCTGTGGGCAGGGTTGCCACCCCCTAGATCAGGCTGCCTGGGGCTCCTTGCACTTCCAACAACACACACTGGAACTAGCTTTGCTGGGCTTCTGGTATTTTCACAAGCAGCATTTCAGAAAATGGTAGATAGTCTACCAGCAACATCTGAGCTGGCAATGTCAAGATCTTATTCTTCCCCAGTTGCGAAAAGCCTTCTAGCTGCTAGCAGTTCTTATATATTCTGTTTCCCAAATATCTTGGCTACTTATCAGATGTTTATGTCGTATTCAGATTTTTATAAATAGGTGCGTATATACATGTGCTTTAGAATGAATTGACTTTGCTGCGCACAATTAAGGGGTAAACCAGAGGGTATTTAGGCCTAAATCAAGAGAAGGAGTTTATAAGAATGTTGCAATGTGTATACGTACATAGAATATTTTAATTGACATAATAATATATCCTGCAGTTACAATTTATGAAAGTGTCCATCGTGTGCCTTTTCCAAGACAAACCCCAGACACTGTGTGTAGCTTGCCATGCTTTCATATCATTTGTGATACCACAGTTAAGACCTTTTAGTTCTTCTAACCAATATTCTGAGTATGTTTGGTGATTATAATCTACATAATCTAGAAAAGTACCAGTTTTTCCGATTTCTGTTAGGATTTTGTCACTTCTTACCACCAGAAGCATTCATATTCAGTCCTCTGTGTCTGGTCATAGCTCAAAAAGATAGTTGGGGTTTGTTTTGTTATATACAGTTTGGAAGTGTGACTTAACATAAATACATCAATAACTGCTTCATCTTGATAAAATTAATTAGTGTGGCAAAACCTACCAAAATTTAAAAAATTTTAGATGTAAGAATCATAAACACTTAAGAGAAATTGGTATTATTGCTACAGTTTGAAAAAGTTATTGACAACTAAACTTGAGTCTAATGGACTGATCAGAATGTATATAGAACAATATCCTCATGCTAAACATTTGCTTTCCAGTTTCTTGTCTTTGTATGAAATTATTAGATTGAGCAAGCATATGAAGTTTTGAACTTACATTTTGTAATTCTGTGTGTATGTTTCCATTAACTGCCTTGTCTAAGCTTGAAAAAACTAGCTTTCTATTTCCAGTCTTCATACCGTAACAGGTTACATCATTTCAAAAACATAAGTAATTGTTGATGACAGTCTTCTCTCAGTATGTAAAATTCATGTAATGGAAACTTCTAGGCAGAGACAACTTTTGGAGATGCTCCTTGATCTTTGTTTTCTAAATCTTTGAATAAATTAATTTGGTTGATTGTAGAGGAGACCAAAGAAGTGTCTATGAAGAAAAATTGATTGAATGGAGACCGAGAAAGAATAAGAACACAGTAACCTTTTATGTTTTCTCTACAGTTAATTTATAGCACATTATATTCACTGAATACAAATAAATTATTACTTAATATGGTAGAAGGATCTGGAAAACTTGGAAGCTGATGTATTTTATTGTCAAAATCTCAGGCGATCATTTTTCAAAGCTAGCATTTAATGATGTCTTTATGTCTCAGGTTCCCAATCTGAACCACCATCATGCAGTGCCAGTTCCATCACTTGCCCATCTGCCTGCACCTGCAGCAACAATGTAGTGGACTGTCGAGGAAGGGGCTTAACAGAAATTCCAGCTAACCTACCGGAGGACATTTGGGAAATGTAAGTGCCAATGTAGTGCGCCATTCTTTGTCATTTCTCTCCATTTTTAATCCATGTCATGTGAAAGAAAGTCATGTGTTTTGAAAACTGTATTCTGAGTAGTTACCAGATTATTGTAGTTGTTCTCTTTGCCTACACTCTTTTGATATAAGGGCTCAAACCATTCTTTGATATATATTAAGATTCTGTTTGAAGTTTCCCTACCTCAAAATAAGGTGTAGTTCTTGTCACATTATGTGCAGATTGTGTTTACATCTCACAAGTCTGGGATTACAGCTGTATACTGAAAAAAGCACGGTCTCTTTTTGTTTTTGTAAAGTCACGCTGTTTTATCTTTTGTTGGTGGATTCCCCAAGAGGTGGAGGGATTTCACACTAACTTGAGAGGTTGCATTTGTAATGAAGTGAGGTATGACATCAGAACGGATTGTCCCTACTGATTCGATTTCTTGTGTGCCACATTTCATTACTCCCAATTCTTTAACATTTTTCTGAATTTTGTGTTGAAAGATCAAATACAGACTTGTTTCTTTTTACTACCTTTAAGATCTGTAATCATCTGTTTTTGTGTCTGTAGCTTCTACCATGATCCTAAAGTACTATTAGATGAAACTAAATTGCTTTTGGTTAGTCCATGAGGGATGCAGATAGTTTCTTTTCCTGTTTAGGAGTTTGTAGTGCAAAGGTTACCAATATCCAACCAGCTTTTACGGACCACATGGTATGGATTTAAATGTTTTTATAGTCATTGGACAGCTTTTAATTGCTGTAGAAATACTGCTATGTTGCAAAATTCAGTGGAATAACAGATTAATTGGTGAGACAACACATAAGCAATTCCACTGTATTATGACTGCCAGGAATGTAAGGGTTATGGCCAGTGAAGACAATGTGCTATAAAGCTTGCTGATGATCTGCTCTACACTACCGTTCCTCTGACTTCATCAGTTGCTTTTATAATTTACGTTTATCCTCAAAATTGTTGGGATTATTATCTCTGCGTAACAATTAGAGGTAGCTTATTGTGCTTGATTTGTACCTCAATAGGAAATAAATATTAGCACAGCGAATTGGTGATATTTGTGATCGGTGGATGGTTGGACTGAATGATCTTGTAGGTCTTTTCCAGTGTTGGTGATTCTATGATTCTGTGAATGCAGAGAATAAACAACATCTTAAAATTACCATTGTTGAGCATATATCTAGAGCCTTTAAAACATTTACAGGAAGTACAAACCCATACACAAGCTGTTCTGACTATCTATTTACTTGCCTCCGGACAAAGTTCAGAAGATATGGGTTGTATTGGTATCCACTTACATTGTTGCATATAAAAGGTAAGTGTAATACTTGATTTTCTAACTCTGGAAATTAGGTTAAAAATATCCTAAAAATATGAATTGCATTTACTGTGCTAAGAAAAGTCAGTGTTTAATCTTGTTTTCAATTCTGTCAGGTGCAGGGTAAGCAAGTTTGCAGTGGTGTCTGGAATGATTCTTAATAAGAGGCAGAGAAGAGACTGGTTTCAGACTTGCTCCCAAATTAGTGTTGAGTTTGGAGAATTGTAAAATGTTACTTGGTAATGTTAACAATGCTAGCAGAAATCACATCAGTTTTGTTGCTCTCTGCCTAAGTCATGTGGAGAGCAGTATCTGCAGGAAGACTGAAATTGGTGTGCTCCAGCACTTTCCTGCAGCAATGCACTTCAATGTCAGAGAGCAAGTGAAAATGTTGATCTTTAGTGTGGTCACAATAGCACTGAATATTCATATCTGGTCTCCTTTCTAGTATCTCTAGCCCCTATGACTTGTGAAAGCAATTTAGGAGAGCAGAAAGTGGAGGAAAACTTGGAGAGCCTTTAAGTTAGATGATAGGATAGCCAGTCAAGATGCAGATAACAGATACAGCAGGCTGTAAAACTTCTAGCTCCATAGAACGCTGCATGAAGCTTGTTAATGATTTAGATGTCAGACTTCGTGCATCCTAGGCAGTGCTTATTTGAGTCTTTGCCTATAGATAATCTTTTTATATCATGTTAATCCTGCATATATCCTTTACAAATTCACTGTCATTTCAGGTGGGAGTAGTCCTGCAGAAAGAATATTGGTGACTTGTATGTTCAGGGTGTAATCTGAGCTAACCCTCATGTAAACTTTATTGCTGACTTCATAATGGAGTCAACGCTGAGAATTTACTTTCATTATGAAATATATCTTAAGAAATTTAAGTCATTCTATCAGAATAAGTGACATCACTGTCATTGCCACATACCTTTTTTTTTTTTACATTTGGTAGAACAATTTTTTTGTTTTGTGAAAGTACTGGTAAGAAAGAACAATCAACCTAAAATCCAAGGGCAAAGTCATTTCACATTCTCACATCTAGTTTGAGTAAAAGACATTCTCACAGAGCAAAATGTTTCTAGAAGGATGGAAGATTGCTGTCACCGTGTTTTCTCAGAAAAATCCTGGCATAAATTCCTTTGACCAAGAAAGCCATTCTGTTTTATGAGAAGTTTATCGTACTGCTCAGAAATTCAGTTTGACTGAGTCTACTCTGCACTTATTCAATAAAAAATCCATCCAAAGGTCAGGTTCCAGCTACACATGGAATAATGACTGTCTTTTGATTTGATACGATAGGCAGAGTAATGTTCTCTTGCTGTAATGTAGCTACGGAACCAAGAAAATTCTCCCTATGTGCAGCAGCCCACATCTCTCCTCACAGGGAGTTGTGAGGTTGTGCATTGGTATTTTTTTCCCTTTGGGATTGTCCCCTCTTGTTGGTGATAAGTCACACCCTTTGCATAAAAGGCAGCTGTGCAGTGGTGCTTCCTGAACACTTAATTCCACACCATTATCCTATGGTCTGATTCTGATCATCTTTTAGAGATCTGACTCTTACTAGAGATGAAATTCCTCTTTTGGATTACATGGTATGGACAAACTACATTCTGGGGTTACTATTGCATACACCAAATTTCAAAATGGGTTATTACTTGAGATGGTGCATTTTTCATTTATCTGTTTCTACCTAGCATTGTAAATACGCATTCCACATAAAAAACATTTCCTCTGTAGACTGTAGTCTATTCAGAATATTTATATGTTAGTATTAAAATTCTATGCTTACTCCTCCACCTGGGGCATTTCCAAGTTCTTTTGCTTATTAGTTACATTCAATTACAGCATTCTACTTGTACTTCCTCTTAACTCAGTCTTTCTTCATAAGCCAAACTGTGTCAGATAAGAACCCATGACTAACAAACTGTCCCACAAAACTGAAACACACAGCTGTTACTGTAACATGATCATTAAAGATGAAGTACATTTTACTCCATGTTTCAGTATTAATTAAAGATCTTTTACTCTGCCTTCTTCTTCCTTTCTTTTTTCATTAATATGGGTAGGCAGAACCTTTCTAGCAAAGCTTCCAAGAAGTCCTGAATTTGCTTTTGTTGATAAAAAGCTATCACAAAACAGGCGCTTCCCTTGTCACGGGACATAAAGCAGACATCATATAATACTAATTTTCCCTTGCTGCTGACCTCTGCCACATGTGACTTGGAATTTGTTGTGTTACCCTATTATACTTTTCCCTTAGGTGCATTATTCTGAAGGTCCTCGTTGCAAGCATGTTCATTAGTAAATAAAGGAATTTAGGAAAGCTTTAAAGCTGTGTACTGGGCTTACTTTTTCATAATTTCATAAAATAGATAGCTAGAATGTACAAAATGCAATTCAATTTTTTGTAAAGCTTCTTTCAGAAGCTGACAGCAGCAGCCAAATCGACTGAGGAAAAATGAGTTACAAGAAACTAAAGCTAAGGATTAGACAAAGGGCATTGTGTGGTATAAAAGACTCCCTGCTTACAAAGTGATTCCCTTGTGTATTTCAGAGTAAAAATGACCAGTGTATGTTACAGAGAAACCCAGGAGGATAGCCATGGAAAAGTTTTGCGTGAATGCTCTGATGAAAACAAAAATCATTAAGCACCTGGAGATTTACTAAAAGAGAAACACTAAAACAAATATGTCTTCATGGTTTGCTGGTAAATGAGTGATGTGATCACATCACAACATTAGCACAGTATGTACAATAAAAGGAGAAGTTTACATGTATCTAGGGAGGGTAAGAGAAAATGCTTGCAAGATGAAACAGAGAACATAGCATAACAGGTAGGGAACGTGCAGAATGGACTCAACCTTGGAGAGTAGGGATGACCTAGGAACTGGGGAGGAGACGAAGTTTCCAAACAATCCATTTTCTGATCAGACTTGATCTTATCTGCTACTGATGCTCTGAAGGACCTTCTGAGTGTGTAAGAGGAGGATTTGATTAATCACTAGTGCCAAGGACTGCAGTGTGGGTTGGAACAGACACTTGAGAGAATAAAGGCTGGCTTTGCTCCGTACAGAAATTGTTGGGGTAAAGAAGGCTGAACAGGAAACAGCAAAACATGTGATGATGAGAAAGATTGGGAACAAAGTAAATTGTCAGACTGATAGAAGTGTTAAGAGTCTGAGAAAGTGAGCAATATCTGGGGATAAAGCCTGTAATTGTTAATAGTGAGCCTGGGGCACAACTTGCCCAGTGGGCTTTGGGGATGTGGCAGCAAGGCTGGGATGCTGGGGTGGCAGGCAGACAGGGCTGGGCAGGCCACCAGGCCAGGATGGAGCAGCGTGGGTGAAGCTGGAGCCAGTGTGGCCCAGCAGAGCAGGAAACACAACCTCAGAGCCTTCCTGATGTGTCACCATGAGCGTTTGAAACCCAACAACAGTTAAGCAATGCAGGCATTAACTGTATTAACTGTTGCTATTTATTCCAGTTAGATATTAATTCGGAGGTGCTGGTACTGTACTTCTGTTGTACATGAGCTTCCTTGTGCTGGAATTGGTTATGGCACTTTTGGTTTTGAGTTCAGTAAATAGAGAAAGACATTAAGATACTTAAGAATTTAGGTTGAAGCAGTAAAGAAAATAATAACATATATATGTATGGAATCTGTTTGGTGCAGAAACAGGAAAATTCTAAAATGAGGGCATTGGAGAAGATCGTTTGATGAGTGCTGTTCAGAGGATTGGGGTCTATCTCTTTTTGCCAGTGGGTTTATTGATTGATTCCAAGCGAGTGACTTGCACTGACTTCCATGGGTGGTCACTGATGATGTAACCCTCCTTTTCTGGCTGACTCAGCTGAGATATTCAGAAGCACTTGAGGACTCACAGCTGCAGTAAAAGTCAATAGGAACTGCTCTGAACATGCAGTGTTGCACTACGCTAATTACTCTGTAAAGCCAAGTCCCTATCATCTGCAGACTGGAGTCTACAATCCGTAGATACGTATCATGACATTTCTGGTGAGATGGTAACCACAGCTCCTAGTCTGGCTTCTGAGCAGAGAGTGAGAGAGTAAAGTAGGCTGGCAGTCCTGCTACCAGCAGCTAGCTGAGGCTTAAGGCCAGTTTTGAGTCACTTCTCTGTATTGGTTTAGTTTATCATTCTCACTGTCGGTAGCAGGTAGCTGAAATGGTGACCAAGAGTTTATAGGTATGAACAGTGCTTGATTTTGGTACACAATTTCTACACTTAGGAAAAATGCTAAAATTTTATCATTTAGGAAAGATCTAATGCGCTTGGCTGTTGTTTTTTGCACGATTCTGTCAAAATGAAAACAAACCTACATTTCTGCAAGAAAATCACTTTGAAATGAAATGTTGTACTTGTTCCATCTTTAATTAGTGCATTTCTGACAAATTTAATAGCCAGAGAATTGCTGTCGTGGGAGTAACACTGTGTTGGGAAGT
Source organism: Numida meleagris (assembly GCF_002078875.1). Taxonomy (NCBI): domain Eukaryota; kingdom Metazoa; phylum Chordata; class Aves; order Galliformes; family Numididae; genus Numida; species Numida meleagris. The sequence continues at coordinate 3,875,281 of NC_034420.1, forward strand.
CCTGATGGATGGACATACTTTCTCAGCTTCACGAAGACAAAAGTTTTTTGTGTTTCTCAAGAATATAGGTGCGTGGGCACTACAGATATGAGGGTAGAGGAAAGACAGTTATGAATTTAACATTATTCTCCCTCCTAAAAGAAAGTTATCTTAATTTTCCCAAGCTTCCAGTAAATACTGTAGCTGAAGCCAGCACAGTATTTTTGAACACAGTAATAAATGTTCCATAATTGCCTCTGGTGGCAAGTTCTCTGGGTAGGGAATCAGGTTGGCTCCTGTAGTTGAATCATATAATATGATTTTCATTCACTGCTGTAAATTGGCTCTGGACAGTTTCACATGTCAAATTTGAGTACTGTTTTCTGGGTTTCACAAGGCAAACTGTGTTACTGGCTCCTTACATTCAGCATCAAAATGAGATTTCTATTGTCAGGCCAGAAATAGGTAGATGACCTTCTATTGAATGATAGCAAGACCCAAAAATAAGGATGAAATAATAAAGAAAATATTTTAGATTGAGAGCGGAAAAAATACAAATTTATGGGAAATGTCAAGAAGGTGCTTTGTTTGCTGAGACAGCTGAAGAAAAACAGGAAGCTGTGTTTCACAGTTTATAACACAAGCAGTAACTGCAGGGAGTTTCTGCTGTAAGACCAAGGCAGGATTTATTTCTTACATATTTATCTGTGTAAGTAACTAGTGTCATCCGTAAGCATTATAAGGTGTTTTTATTTTTATAAATCTAGACTTTATACACTGATAATAATGTTCATTCTTTTGGCTGCGTGTTTTTTTTTCTGTGTTCTCTCTTTTTACTCTTGTGAAATCTACACTTCAAAAAAAATTAAAGAAAAAATTATGTGCAGGTGAAATTTAATCACGCAAGCTCTGCAGGAGTTACTGTTCTTACAGGGCTGTAGGTTTGGATCTGTTGGGTTTTTTTTGTTGGTTACTTTTTTCCTCCAGAGACATCACTTCAGCAGGAACATATAATTAGCCTTGTTAATAAGAAATGAATGGTAAGGCCAGAAAGGGCAATAAGTAGTAGTACCAACTAATCAGATTTGTTAACTGAATATCACTCAACTAAGGGTTGGAGATTGAGATTGACAAAACACCCTAATAGAAGTGTCTTTCAAAACCTTTTGCCAAGTCTGCTTTGATAAAAACCACTACTTCTTGTTTACATTTGTGAAATGTAACTGTAGGCCAAGTATTGATTGCTAGTGTGCTCTGTAGAGACTGTGCATCTCCCAGGTATAGACTTGAAGCTTCAGATTTAAGAAACAAAAGAACAAAACAAAACCAAAGCAACAACAACAAAAAACCAGCCACAACAAAACACGCTCGGCAGAGATCTGAGCCTCACGTAAGATACTGCATTCTTGAAAAGTAGCTGTGAGAACCTCATCCTCATGTAGCACCCTGCAGGCCAGTCTCCTTGGAGCTCTCTGAACTGAATTCAGCAGGTCTGAGCTGGAACCGTGGGGGGACACAAAAGTCCAGACGTGAGACCAAAGTTTCTGCTGTTGTTACCACACCAAAGCATCTTGGAAACACAAACCTGCAGGAATACACACCTGCTGGCTGAATGAAGCACACGGCTTGGCTGTGTTTCTGTAGCAGGGAGCTGGAGATGGACAATTCTCTGCAGCCTAAAGACTTGTTCTGTTCCATGTTTCTCCTTGCAGCCTGTAGGCAGATCCCAGAGAGGATCTTCCTGCAAGCACAGATCCCAAGTCCGTGGGAGCTACAGAAGTCTGCTGAGAAGGGAAATTATCTCCATCTAATCCTAGCTCAGGTCCTCCTAGTGTACAGTGGTGATCCTAAATATCCCATGACAAGAAGTAGCAAAAGAGTGAGAGGATATTTTGTATTTTACCCCTAAAACAGCTTGCATTTAGCCTTTAGCATCCTCACTGATTGTACCCATTGCTGATGGCTTGCAGGCGAGTGATGGTCACTTGAAATCACTGCTTTTACCTCTGGGCACAGCCTGCAAAGAGTTGTCTCAGATGTGACGGTGCAGGGAGAGCGAGCTGAGGCACTGGCAGTGTGCTCAGTGGGTGCTGCACCCTCCCTCCAAGGATGGAGCAGGGAAAATCAATCAGTGAGACTGGCAGGAGAAAGTAATGCTGCAGTATGATGAGAAGAGCCAAAAATACCACCCAGGAATGTGGAGTATTGCAGGGGTAAATGGAGAAGCCTTGAGGTCTGGCAGAATCTTACTGCATACTGTGTTTGTATAGATAGAAACGTTGGTATTATGTCAAAAACTGTTTTGCAAAATAACAGACTACAGATTTATCTGATGTCTTCCTGTCTGTCTGTACAGTGCTTGGCACAAAATTAAAATACCACAGCAGAGCCAGTGGATTCCTAGTGTGACCACCATTATAAATTCACTGCTCAACTTGGGACCTGGGTGAGCTTAAAATAAATTAACTGTAGTGTGTCAGAAAATCCAATATCACTAGCATTACTTTTAGATGAACACCATGGTATCGGGGAACACACAAGAAGATGTGGTTTCATTCTGGCAGATGCCTTTTGGTGAGTGGAGTAATCTGTGTAACTTCCTAGGTAGATTTATTTTGAAAAGTCACTTCATTCTTGATGAGATTTTGTCCTTTGAAGATTTGCCCTTAGCCAAATGCCTAAGAAGCACGAGGATGTTGACAGCTGGACCCTGAAAAACACCAAGCATCAGGATAAGAAGGGCAACTCTGCTTGTCACCTTGTATTAATAGAGGTGGACGGTTCACTGGCTCTCACTTCTCTAGTTCCTAACACAGAGGGGCAGACTCAATGACAGAGCATTTCCTAATATATATTAATCTTATTTGGAAGTCATTCAGGTGCTACGATGAAAGGCAGAATTATAAAAGTCTTGGAGAACCGCGTGTGTTTATAGTGGGAATCTCTGGCTAAGGTAGAGACTAAAGGCTTTAGCTGTCTGTTAGTTAAAACAAGAAGCAAGCACGGAGATATTTATTTCTTGCTAGTGTAGATCTATAAACACTTTGTAAAGCAGCAGAACTGCAGGGTTTTTGCCTCATGCTTTGCAGAGAAGTGCCCTGCGCAGTGCTGCGGTGTGAAGAGCAGGGACTGTGTGACGTCTCTTTCTCACTGCAGAGTAAGCTGCAAGTGCTGACAGTGTGACTGCAGGACAGGGTTCCTTCCTACCCCGTGAAGGTGTTCTCTGTGCAGTGCTGTCTTTGGGTGAATCCTCCAGTGCAGCTGCTGGAGCCTGCTGTGCATGGAGGCAAGGAAGGGGTCAGGAGAGCATTCAGCTCTAGCCCATAGTTGCAGTAAGACAACCAGATTTTAAGTATGATCTATTCCTCTCAAATACTGAAAATAAATCTGTGAACTTTTCCCCATTGGAAACTAAAAGGTATGATAAGATATTCAAGTCTAAAATGTGAGATAAATGTCAAATAGTAGTCCAGGCAGCTTTTGTGATCCAGTTTTTCTCTCCCCTTGGCACGCAGGCTGTTGCTTTAGTTTCACTGTCCCTTACACAAAGTGCTGGGTGAATATGTGGGTTATTTCCCCCAGATAGTCCTTGACTGGCTCCTGAAAATCCTCGCTTATAGGACAGGAGCAAAGAAAGCATCTTGCCCTTCCCAAGAACCTTCGCAGAGGCTGTGTGCATCCTGCCAGAGACGAGCGCTAACAGTCACTGCTGCACGCTAATCCAATCTCATGCTCTCTCTCTCCTGGAGATTGCTTTTAGTTGTCGGCTGCCTGGGTGATGCAGCCCTGGTGAGCCCCACAGCACGGCTTGTGGCGTGATGCAGGGAGCAGCCCGGCTCATTCACTTGTTTGCTGTCTCCCGGCAGGGAGCTCATGGCTGCCGGATGCAGAGGGACGTTTCTGACACATCTCAGGCAAGAGCTCGATGGCACTGTTAATAGAGCATGGCTGTCTCATTTGTAGGCTCTATTCATCTGACAGCTGAGAATTATCGGTACTGATGCTTCACTCCCTCTCTCTTTTTCTCCAAGCTAGTGATTTGTCTATGTTATGGGTAGGCAAGCTTGACAAAACATTACACATTAGCAGCTGAGACGGTGTTTGAAATGGGAAAATTGCTAGCAAACGGCTCCATTAGAGACCAAGTAACAAATTCTTTCTTTCTTTCATTGAAAGAGAGATAGTTAAGGCCCAAATTAATACAACTGTCTCCCCCACTCTGCAGGGGAAATCACTCTTCAAGACAAATGGCTTCGTCACCCCTGGGAGCTGAGCTGGCTCTACAAGGCTGCCTTAGGGAGGGCTTTTAACCTTTGTGTTTTGCCATCCTGGGTGTGAGCAGTACAGGCGCCAGCTGAGGAGGTGATGAAAAGATCTGCACCTCAGTGAACTCTGAGATGGATTAGCATGGGAATTTGAGTGCTTATTCTTTGCTCTGGGATCATTTGTCATATCTAACTGCATAGTTTTCCATTGTTTTTTTTTCTCTGATATGTTTACTTTTTGCTCTCATTGCTGCAAAGTTATTCAGAAAGAGTGAGAAGAAGGAAGACTTTATCCTGTCTAGCATTGTGTTATTACAAGAAAAATGTATCTGAATCCATTGGATCCTCATACTCTCCAATTTCTGGTAATATATTAGAGAGGGGAAAGGAAATTGTTCTTGTCCTTTGATGTTGTTGTCGAAGGCAATAAAATAAAGCTTCAAGAGGCAGACAGCACTGCTGCATGTCAGGAGGGGGGAGATATGCTTCAATTCATCCAAATGGTACAGCTGGCAGCAGGCGACAGGCACGGTGAAATGGGTGACTGAAAGGAGGAACAAAAGCCCCTGAGAGGTTTGAACATGGCCAATTTATTTTATCAGCCTTGTGAATTCGACTTGTGTAGCCTTTTAAATGGATCTTATTATGAAATACCAGAGGAAAATCGAGTAAAATTTTATTGAGTTGTAAGAAATCTTTAATGTGGCAGACAATAGTTCAGATGATCAAAGTTTACTCTTTTAGGACTTCATCTCATGTACAGAGTTCTCAAATGTATTGTAAAAGTAGTTTATGGTATATTCCAGCGATACACAAAATAAGTCATCTTGCTCCTTTGCACTAGTGCAGGTGTGTGTGAAAGTGCTTCATGGGATGCAGGGACAGACCACGAGAAGAGCAGTTTTCCAGAGGCCATGCTTGGGTATACCAGCTAGTTCCCTCTGAAATAGAATGGGCTGTGAAATCTAGGCTCGCCTTTCACTTTTTGTAGAAAAATAATACAAGACTAGATAAGAAGTATGGTTTTATTTCACTTGAAGGATGGCTCCTCTAGCAGCAGCATTTCCCGTTATCTCATGGTTAATGTTGGTTTATAATTAAGCCTTCATCACCCTGAAATTGCCAACACCCCTTCAGGCAAACCTACTGTTTTTTAGAGGTTGTTAATCCCGTACTGGCCTTCAAGTGTCATTTATGAGCTCAGACAGCTCAGAGTATTAATGTATTAAAAAAACATTTTGCTGTTTTAATTGTATAACTGCACTTTCAGCTAATGCATTTCAGTCTATAACGTACATTTACGAAAAATCAAACTGAAGTCAGGCTAATATTTCATCCTTCTTAAATACCTGTTTGTTTAATGCTTCACTTTATGCTTCAAGTTCAGCTGCATTTTGTTCCCAAGTTGGAATCCACCTGAGCACAGGGCTGGTGAGAGGCTCAGCCTGCGGTACCACTTGTTGCTCCTGTGCAAACACCTGCAAACCGCAGTCGCAGTGCACCAAGCAGAAACACCATGCATAGTCTCTAGTCCTTCTCTGACAAAGAGCATTGCATGAAATGCAGTAGGAAAATGTAAGGTGATAAGGTGGCAGTGTAGCAGCAGATGACAGCAGCCTTGTTCATCTACTTGGCCACGCGCTGCCAATGTTCTAGGAAAGGGCGAAGCAGGTAGCACTGTGGAACAGCCCTTCTGTATTCCTCTCCGCCTTCTCTAGAAATTGGTCGTATCACTCAAAGTCTGAGCCTACTCCAGTTTTGACGCTTTTTTTTTTTGCCCTTTCTGGTGTTATTTTGTGTGGATTTACACTTCTGAGTGACTGAAATGTCCTTGGAATTTTAAGCAGGTATGAATGGGGCCATATTTCCCTCCCGGCAGCGTGCTCGGGTCGTGCCATAAGGACAGCTCTGCGCCTGTGTGCAGCGTGCACGGCCCATTCCCATCCATAGAGCAAGGGGCTGGGCAAGCAGGCCCTCCTTTGTTCCCACAAGTGTCTGCTTAGAAACACTTGGGCGGGGTTACCGAACTGGCAAGCTGCCGAAAAGCCTTTATGGGAAGAGTGTGCCGCTAATTCCGGTGACCAACACCCAACAATAGCAGTGTGCTCAGCATAAAGCAGTCTGCATCCCACGGTGGGCTTGCCAGAAACGATGCCCGTTATATTCAGAGCTACTGGAAGGGAAATCTCAGGTGCAAATCTGAGATTTCACAAAATGCAAATCAAGAAACAAGGAAGGGAATTAACGATGCAAATCACGAAACAAGGAAGGGAATTAACTCCGATCACAGCCTTTAAAACAGAAAAGAAAAGAAAAAGGTCTGTGCAAATTGGCTGTACAAATATCACAATGTTCATGACTTAAATAGCTTCTCAGAGCGTAATCAAGCTGGCAAAATACTGTGTTTTCGAGGGAACTGGTTTTTAGCCTGTTGAAAGCACAGATCAACAGAAGGAATCGCTGCGTGGTAGAGGGCTGATGGGCTGTACCCCTTTTCTTTCCACCCTTCCACAGTTCTTAAAAACCATCGGTTGCTTCTCCCTGTATCTCATTTTACCTCTGTTCAAGATTTCTGCTATTATAACTGTTTATCACATTTTTGGAAAAAAAATACACAACTTTTGAGTAATAAGTAAGAGCTGGGTAAAATCAAATTTTGCTTTCTATTCCTGCTATAATTGCGTGATTTTAACTGCCATGGACTTTTGGATTTGTTGTCTGGAGGGTCTTGTTTTGCATTTATAATTGAGATGCATATTTAGGGTTCAAATGAGGAGAAGACAGTCCTTTCTTGCAGGTATTTGGGGATCTTGCTTCTGAAAGTGCTTCTGTGAAGGCACAGAAATGAATCATCTTAATGGTTTCTGCATGCAGTATCTTAAAAGCATCTACAAGCATTTATGGTACTTTATAAAGAATGCTTCTTTCAAAACAGATCCCAGAAATGAAAACAGCAGCATTTTCACTTAGTCTGGACCATATTTTAAAACAATTTTGATATTTGTTAGTGAAAATTGGAACGTATAGTCCTTTTTCCTGTTTTAAATAGATTCCCCCCAAGAAAAAAAAAAGAAAAAAAGTTAAAAATCTGAATTTATATTGCAGTGGTTTCCACATGGTTCTGCAGTAGTATTGTTAATGCAAGTGATGGATCAGGGGCAGAACTTCAGCATGTTCCCACAGATTGTTGCTCCAGAGTCACTCTGCTGGTATAAATCTGCTCATTGAGCTGTCACAAAATAGCATCACTGTCAGTTTGGTTACCTGCTATTTGCAGTGAGGGAAAGCATCTGTATTTTCTACCTTAAATTTGACTAAGTGGTAATGCAGTATACCTAGGGTTTTTTTAAAGTAATTCCATGTGCTTTAAAGATGCAATTTCTACAGCTTCTATTTTTTTTTTATATACAGACTTAATGCAATCAATGAGATGAATTTCTTTTCTAAGAAATGTTATTTCCTCAGTGTTTTTTCCACTTAGGACTTTCAAAAGAAAAATCTATTTCACATACACAACTATTTTATAGAGGTTTATATTTGTGCAAAAAAAAAAAAAAGTTTTAATGTTTAATGTTATTCCTGTCCTGTAATTGTGTATATAACATGTATATTACTTTCTTTGTTTTCAGCCGTTTGGAACAAAACCTCATCAAAATCATTCCCCCCGGAGCTTTTACGCAGTACAAGAAACTTAAGAGAATGTAAGTCTTAATAATAAGGCCAACATGCAAGAGCAATCTTGAATCTTCTAGCTTCAAGTTCTGCAGCTTTATTTTAGAAACATATTGGCAATTTCTATGTTGAAATCACTGGGGGTTGCACAAATCATCTCTTCGTAGGGTGTGCAACAACAGAATTTGATTTAGGTTGACTACCAGTGCGTGAAATCCTTTATAATGCTTAAATTCACTTTCAAAGGATGTGAGCTAATTAGTTAGTCTGTTCAAACAAATCTGCTTACTCAGAAAAGTTTTTAAATTCTATATTTTTCTCTTACTCATTCTGATTTTTGTTCACGACATTTCATTGTGTTGGCCCCTGTTACAGCAGGAGTACGTGTTCTTGTAGAGTAGTTAGGAATATTTATATTGCATTCAATTGCTTGATTGTTTACAGGAAAACAAACCTAGCTGAGCTCATTTTCTCAATTTCTCAATCACTGCTAGATATGCAGACAATTCCTTCCTGATTAGCTCTTGTGTTGTCTCTGTGGATTTAAAAATAAATTTTAAAAAGTTTGATTTGTTGCAGCAATGCAGATAAGCTGGACGGTTCCCCAGTCTGTCTTGCTTTTTGTTTTTAAGTGATGTATGAGAGACATTGTGACAGCAGAACAATGGTAAAACACGTTACTGCTGCTTTACCATCCTATCAAGATGTTGATGGGTACCACTGGACCAGAAGTTGTCCAGACTTTGTATTTAGTGCTAAGACTGCTTAAAAACGGTAACTTTTACAGTTGTTGTTTTCCAATGTGTACAATACTTTCTGGAATTAAGAAACTGTCAGCTCACTTGACAAAGTGCTCCTGAATCATCAGAATGCTAATGCTTTTGGAAACTGAAATGTGCTGTACCATTGGATTTGAGAGTGAAATTACTGTTTGCCGGTCCAGAGTTATCAAGTTCCTAAAGCTGAAGAGCTGTAAATATGGATCTTAATATTTAACTGGTCAAATAATCAATCTTAGAGTCTCTATTCTTCTGTCTCACTTTCAATATAGCCATATGTATTTTTAAAGAAGTACTGTATTAGATAGCGAGATAGTAATTTCATTGAAAAATGACAGATCCCTTTTCAGTGACCTAACTTGTAACTTTTTCATTATTAAAGTCACTAGTTGAGTTCTTTCCGAGGTATAACTAATTTTAGGTTTTGGTGATGTTTTACTATCCTTTCATTTTTCGTGATTGAGAACTGATATGAGACTTGACAAAAAAGTTCTTTAACTTGACTAACTGCTCCAACCCAATGTGGCAGTCATTATGTGAAATGATTAGTATTAGAATTTCAGAGCAGAATTCCATTAGCAAGTTGTGTTAACAGCTTTCTGGAGTATTAGTGGCATCATCACTGAGATGTGAACTCATATAATGAGTTATCCTTCCAAATGATCTGTATCAAAGCTTAGTTAACATGTGAGTGTTTTTTGGAAGATGTTGGGATAGTTAGGCTGCAGAATGTCCCATCATGAACATGATAATTTGAAACTTGGTTATCAACCTGTCTCCTTACAAAAGTTTTTTTGCTACTGGACAGTGAGGCTTTAGACCAGGAATTATTGTTACATGAAGTTTAAAGAAATTTTGTCCAATGATTTGAAGAGGTAGTTGACATTATCTTTTCTGTTTGCAAAAATCCCAGCCTTATTAACACAAAAACATGCCTTGGTCAAGAAATTATCTCTTAAAAGACAAGAGGTGTCCATTCTTTCCCATTAAGGTAATACCAAGACATTCCCGATAACACTGAAGTCTCCGTCCTTTCTTAATTCCACTGTCATCTCAATGCGTGCTGTAATTAACAGCATGAAGATTATTGATTTTGTTAATTGATGCCCTACCCTGGGTACAAATGAAGGACTTCATTATTCTTCTCATTATAGATATTACAAATAATATTTTGATAAAGCTCAAGAGATAGTATTAGCACAATATCATGAATCATATTATTTTGTTCTGCTCCTTCTGGTGGGTACATATGGTAGAATGCTAAAGATACAGACTGCTCATTTGCAGTGCTCTCAGTATTTTGATTGTTTACTATTTCCTGCAAGATGATGCTATTTCCTTTTCTTAAATAATTAGATGATTGGCACTGTTTTTTAGGTAGGAGCCACTTTAATCTTTAAATGACTTAATATCAGTAGGTTGAGGTGATAACAAGATGTCTGTGTATTAGTTCAACTTTATATTTGTATCTAGCTGCATTTAGTTATTTAGAATGTCTCTTCAAGAGCTTCCAGTGTGGCAGTGTTTGGTTTTTGGCAAAAGAGCTTGAAATGCTTTGGGTGACCTAGAATTCTCATAATTACCCACATTTTATCAAACAATAGATTATGTTAAGCTAAATGTATATACTTCAGAAGGCAGATTGGACACTTGTAGGATTCAAATATGCAGTTGAATTGTATCATCCAGAATGATGGTTCCTCTGATTTGTGGGAGAATGTTACAACTCACTGGTCTCTGCTCGATCATTCAGGGGCTCCAGAAGAGTATAGAAGGGCTTTAATGAAGTACATCCTGTTCATTTCAAGGGAAAGTAGAAGTTATCACTGCATGAAGTGATAACTTCACCTATTCATGCCTTTTTGAATATATGTATGTATCAACATAAACATAGCACAACATGTTGTGCTAATATCATTCTTTAACTTCTAGCCTAACAGTACCTATGTTTATGGCATTTCCTTACATTATGTCTTTGCATTTCTGAGGCTTTTAATAGACAAGTTTGTAGTATAAGGCTGAGTTAAGTACACAGAAACACATTGAAAGATGTGAATGTACCTCTTCAGCTCTAGTGCTTGGGCTAGATGTTTTCAAATGTTTTCAAATGTGTCATGTTTTCAAATTCATTTTACTATATCTCAGCAGAAAACACACTGGGATTTCACATTGTTCTCAGTAGCTCTGTGATGTTGATAATTCTGTTAAGCAGCTTTTAAAAACCAACCCGCACATGACATGAATTTTTACTGAGTACTCTTGTCAAATGAGGATAGTCCACTTGAAATGTTAGAGATTTTCGGGTAATCTCTAATAATGCTAGTCAATGAAGAGAATGTTCATTCAGTAATAGTTTTGCATTTGGCTGCATCTAAAAATAAATGTTTTGTTTCTAAACCTTTTACAGTAAAGACATTTAAGCCAATGTCTTTGCTATACAGTCATATGTTGCATATACTGTGACTCACAGGTACCCTTTATTCCCTACTGCAAAATCATCAGCAGTTTGTGTATCTAACTGGTAACTGGGCACTGCCACCCTCCAAGGTGTGTTAAGCAACCCTATGAAAGAAGACAGTCTCTGCTGTGCTGTCAGAGCTGCAGGGAAATGTGTGTGTGGTGACTAATGTATTCCCTGCCTGGGTGGAATCCTGAAAAGTTTATTTTATTTCCAGCCAAAGAGCCACAGTTCCACTGAGTGACTCAGCAATACCCTAACTATGGAAATGAGCCCTATGAGACCTAAATTGTCTTAACAGGTTAGAGCAACCCTTATCTCTTTGTCTTGATGTAAATCAAGCGCAAAATAAGATGATCTTATCGGACAGCAGCAGACCATAGGAAGAGAGCAAAAGTACAATGACATATTAGAATCCCTTTGTCTCAGTCAAATCAGAAGGAGATGGAGCCTCCTCTTCCAACAGCAGTAGATCTTGGGCTCTAATGGAAAGGAAATAATGTGTCTAATTATCTTCTAATGCTGATTGTAGTGCATCTGCATGAAGTGGTAAGTTTCATCGCTCAGCATGGCATTTATACACGTTCAGGCACCATTCGTTACATACTCATTAGCATCTGGACGTGGGGAGAGAGAAAGGATTGAAATGCTGAAATGTAGCTAGTCAGTAAAATAGTGCTGAAATACTCGTTTCCAAAACTTGATGCCCCTTTTCAGATTCTTTGTTCAGCAAGCTGGTGATTTCATTTCATTGTGGTAAATCCTACTGTGATCCCCATTAAACAGCACAAATTCATACCAGACTTGTGCTTGTGAACTATGAGACAAAAAGCAGCAAATACTAGAGATTTCAAAGACGATGTATAAGTAAATATACCTCTTTTCACTGTCACAAATTTGACTGCTGTGAGTTGAATTTGGTGCAGGAAAAGTCCTACCTCACAAGAATTTTGTCACCCTAAGAATTACCGATATTGTTAGGGGTAAGCTGAGATTAACCCTTAGCGTAATTTCCTAGGCTTTTGATGGGAATTTATTTTAACTATACTACATGTTTCTGGTATATTCATCTTTACACACCAGTTACCACAAAGTTTCTTTATGAAGCCAATTGTTGTCTTGCTACTTTAGAAGTTGTTCCCCCAGTGCCTACACTGCGCAGACAACATTAATCCCATCACCTTCATTAACATGTGTCCTGACAGCACTTTCCATTCACCTCAGAACACCTCCTCACTTAGTATCTGTGATTTCACTTAAAATCAAAATGTGGTCTTCTATGCCATTATTAAGTTACCCTTCCATGCCAACATTTAAACAAACAAGCAATCTTTGAACTTTGGCACAGACTGCTCCTTGTGTTTGAGGGAAACCTTGCAAAGAGTCACAGTGCCACCTCTACTATTAAAAGTTCTTAAGAGGTTTTATCATCCGTTTTTATTCAGTGGACCACTTTGCTGTTGTTACTGTTAAAAGCTTTTCATAAAACTCTTTGTTTAGGTATCCATGACATGATAGGCCTTGCCTACAGGAGAGCTGCAGTGTGTTGATGTTTCAGCCTGTTGTACAACTGATGTTTTTTGATCATTCCTGGAATTTGCCTGTCTGTGTCCCTGCATAGTATTTAATTTCTCTGAGGTAGTATCATGTTTTAATTGCACTTTTGTATCAAGTATCTTCTTCCAAAACACTACAGTCATGTAAATATCCAAGCTAAAATATTTTCATCCAATTCCAGTTTACAAATATTCTTTTAATCTTCCCTTCTTTTTCCAGAGACATCAGCAAGAATCAAATATCTGACATTGCACCTGATGCATTCAGAGGCTTGAAATCTCTCATTTCTTTGTAAGTAGAAAACAGAACTGAATTATTATTTGAGGAGAGTATGTATGTAAGAGAAATGATAATGTGCTGTCTGGGAGAACTTGTCTTTCTGTGTGCAAGTGCCAGCTTGCATGAAGCATCTAATCTTTTGTAAAGGAAAAATTGATCATGAAGGCGAGGAGGTCACAAAGGCTGGGAGAAGGAACCGTTTACACATCTCTAAGAAGTGTATTTATTTATTTATTATAGTTGGACACCTCCAAAGTTATATACGTGTTCACTTCTTCAAAGGCCGTGCATTAGTTCTTCCACTGTACATGTGTACCTGCAGGCTAACCCATACCCTCAACTCGCCATGGCACCCAAAAGCCATCGCAGCTTAAATGTTCTTGATGGTATTAATCAGGGTAGATTAGGGGCCAATACTTCCATACCGAAGTTCTGTATTGTACAAAACTCAGATCTGCACTTTTGTGGGTTTTTTTTTTCTGTGTTTTATTTTTGTTGTAGTTTTTTCAAACTAGCTAGGGAAGAACCTGAGTTCCTAACTAAAATTTCACATTTCTTAGCTGTAATTACTGCATTGTTAAGCTGGAAAGGGACTAAAATACTGCTTTATTCAGAAGCTAAAATGAAGGTAGGATTCTTGAGAAGCACTCATTTCTCTTTATAGAACACAGAAACTGTTTGTAAGACCAAGCTGAATTCCAGTGCAGTGATATTTCAACCTAACTATTCACCTCACTGTTAAAACAATGAAACTTTTTGTTGGTAAAAGAGAGTAATACAAGTTCGGAAGCTGCACATGGAGAATGAACTAGAACAGAGTACTGGAAAGAAATCTGAGTTGAGGCAAGAGAATAAGCTCAACTGTGCCAATATTTGCTTGCATTAAAGACAGCTTAGAAACCTTTAATTCATTAATATTCGTGTCATATAGCTTGATTTTTAAGGCTGTAGCTTATTCCGAAAAGCTGCCATAGTTGTATTCTCTGAATGCTGGGTAATTCTAACAACATATAAAATTTGTTTTCTAGATCTAATATTAGAAGGCTATTCAGTACAAAATTTGTGTTGCAAGGAAATTTTGAGGCAGAATGCAGAAGGATGGGTGTTTCATTGTGCCCTGAATCCAGCTGGGAAAATGCCAGAAATATATATTAAGTGTTGCTTGCCTTTGTTGCATAGTTAGAGTACGGTTATTCATCCTATTGTGGAAATGGCCAAATCCCTCAGTGCTGTCTGGAAATGATTCACTAAGAGAATGATATTTACTGAACACTACAGTTCTGGCATCACGTGATACTGCTGATGCTGCAGTGCTACATCTTTCTGGTCTTGACAAAGCTGGCTCAGAGTAAACTGGGCAGGCAAGACGCTTCCACTTGGGCTCGCTTCCCAACTCAGAAACGTTTCAGATTTAGCTACAAATAATTCAGATACCCCCCAGGAGTGGGAGGTGCGGGACAGAACGTGCTGGATTGGATAGAGTCGAAATGAGAATATAAACAGGGCAGGAAGTTCTAGTGTTATGACTTGCACAAAGAAGCAAGTGGGATGGCCTTGTATTCTCTGTCCAGTCACTCAAAACTGCGTTCAGTAAATAAGGCCAAACTGGCTTAAGTATGTTTATATCCAAGTGGATAGAATAATTATTGAGGTAATACTAGGAGATTACATGCCGACTTCATGCTTGCCACTGGTTCTGCTTTCTTTTGAAAGGCTTTACTCTAGCTGTTCATTGCAGGTAGGTCTTACAGATGTTTTCCCAGTGGCTGACAGACAAGAGGTAGTTTAGTTCCCTTCTCTTTCACCCAGACCTCTGGCAGGTTCTTCTCTCCTGGTCATTCCTCTTGTTGTTTTCTGAACTGTAGATATCTTTCTGGAGGCAAGTAATCTGCTGCTCCACTGATGGGCAGAATCTGGGCTTCTCTGTCTTAGTCTTTCTCCGAACTTGAGGGTGTAGTTTTATTTTCATCTGATCTCTGCTGTAGCCACCAGTTCAGTTTTGTCAACCACAAGAAGTACAAGAGCAAGAGCAGATGACTCCTTTGAAGTGCCAGCCCTCCCTGTGAAAATGCCAAAGGGGAAAGAAGAGGGATGTAGAAATGAAGTGAGGCAGTTTGCTAACTAGCGTTTCCTCTTTTAAGTGGCTGGTTTTGTGCCTGAGGCCCCAGTAACCTTAGTCAGCTGCATGCCCTAAAGGAGCACTGCTCTGCATACAATGCTTCTGCTCAGAAACTTTTTTATTTTTTGTATATATAAGACAGCTGTGATTGGTGGCATACATTTTAATGAGACACCGTTGAGGTTTAATCCATACACAAAGCAGCTGGATTTTTCAGCTTGCTGAGTTAAAGCAGTAGTAAAGGAGGGGGAAATATTAATGCACAAGTGAAAGTAACCAACTTTGTTTCCATTAAAAATGAAGTACTGCTGTACTTCCTAAAATCAATGCTTTATTTTCTCTCTGCATCATTCCCATTTTTAGCTCCTCCCTTTACTCCCAGATTGCATGCAATTGCAGTGCTCCCTATGGGTCCAAGAGAGTGAAAGTGCTTATCTGGAAGACAGCCAACACTGTTAGTCTAGCTGGCTAGTGGAGACCTATGTATAGTGAATTGCTGCTCTACTTTCTTCTGAAGTTAACTTAGGTTAGTGTTTCCAGGCAGAACTGTTTCTAAGAGTATTCTGCCTACTAGGTAGAGATGGAAGAAAAAAATGTGCATTATAGTTTTAAAACACAGGAATGTTTCTTACATTATTAGAAGTGATTTCCTCTAAAAATACTTAGAACTTAAATCTTTTAAAAGTGCTTAGTGACCCACATTCTAGCAGATCATAAGTTTTTCTTTTAAATCCATGTATTTTCTCTATCAGGAAATCCATCAATGGGAGTCAAACAGGTCACAAAATGTTAACATTCCGAAAAAGCCATTTCTACCCTGTATTTTCTCTGCACTTAGCTAAAGAAAGGCAAGCTTGCTCTCGTAGGCATTCAGGACCTCTCCATTCCATGCACAAAGGACAAAAAATTATTTTCTCCACGTCCATTTTTCAGTCGGGTTTTGTTCCCTTTATATGTACAACAGCTCTGTGGTATAAGGATTTTCTTTTCCATTTTTCTTCTCAGCAGCATTTGAGGATGTCGTTTTTTTATTTCTCCTTTAAGAACATTTTTGGTTCTTCCCAGAGTTTTCTTACTTTTCCTTCTCCCTGCTGTGGCACGTGCAGGCTGGGCTCTGTGAGTAACTGGTCACCTGTGAGTTCATTCTGCGGACTGAATTCTATTACAGTGTCTGAAGTTCTCTTTCAATATTTAGGCACTGCGATTTGCGTCCCTAGCATATTTTTGGTAGGGACTAAACTTTAATTCTCTTTCTGGACAAAATCAAAAACAGAAGAAGGTCTAAACTCCAATGAAGTCTAGTTTTGAGTGAACAGGCCTGTGGAGTGCTGGCTGTAATGGCTGTTGTTGAGGATGGAGGGTGTTACAGGTCAAAATATGGAAAAAAGTGTCTTTAGTTTTAAAGACGCTACTGTGGGATTTGGGAAGAAAAAGTTATGTTGCATGACTTCTGTGGTAGCCGTTAGACGAATATCCTGTTTGTCAGTACCAAAGTCTCCCCTCCTGAAAAGCTGAAACTGTTTTTGCATCTCAAAGTGAAGATATGAGAATACATTGAAGGCTGTGAGCTGTAGCGATACTGTGGTGTTTGGGACCGTGTGAAATATCCAAGATGAGAAACAAATAAGTGGTTAAAAAGAGTATGCAGCACAGATGGGAGTGAGCTGTGGTAATGCAGCCACAGCTTTGGTGTTCTGGGACATGGGGTCTTGCTATTTAATACTCCTTTCCATAGACGCTTGATAGCAAATAGTACACTTGCACTGAGAAGCACGGCAGAATTGGTCAATCACAAAAGAATGCAGTATCTTAATTTTAAGCAAAAGTTTGAGAAATGCCCTGTCTGTATTGTCTTGTAAATACAAGTTACATAGATAGAATTCCATTCTGTTGGAGTTGAAGTAGTTAATAACTCAGTGCAGATCATGGAGCTGAGTTATGAACAGTTTCATGTTTCAAGATTGCTGCATGTACTTTCTGAAGTAAATTAATTTTTCATTTAATCAACTCAAAATCAGTTTGTAATATCGGCAAGAGGATTGTTTCAGCATTTGTTTATTGTTAATAGCATCAAAGATAAATGTTATTCTCAGGGTCAGTAAACCTCCCACAAGAGTACATTTGGAAGGCCATATCCAAACTCTGGGGAGTGTTTTTCAAGCTGCGAATGAATGAATTTCAGATTACTGCAGAGAGTGAGTTCCTTTGCTTTCGTTCATGAACCGAATTAAGCCTGTAGACAATTGAAAAGCTTAGGCCAGCCTGGGCACAAAGACGAGGGACCGCTTAGATTGTGACACAGCAGCCCCGTTCTGAGCATCACCTCCTGGCTGATGTATGCGGTGTCATTCCCGGTGATTTGAAATCGGCAATAAAGCACTGTCTATTGCAATAACTGCCAAACTTACTTTAAGGTAACAAATTGCTTTGGATAGTTTTACTGTGATTTATTTAGCCCAACTTGTTATGAAGAAATATGAAATAGAGCATGGAAAAAAAAAATCATGTCTAAGTTTCTATCAGTTATTAGGAATTTATTGCTGGTTTTACTCTATCAATTCCTTCTCTTTTGAAAACTTGAATTCTTATTGAGCCTGTGCCATTGTATGCAGCTTGGGAAATATAATTCTTCCTAGCAAGAATTGTTTTCACAGTCTGAAGGAAAGTTAAAAGCATTTTGAGGACTGAAAAAGACATTGCGTAAAGTGAAAATCTGACACTTCAGTAAGAATGTCTGAGCCAAGCCAAAATAAAGGAACAGTTAGCTGGAAACCAGATGGCCTAGAATGAGGGATTCTGTCTTAGGCTTTCATACCCCAAAACAGCTCCAAGTCAAATTCCAGGGAAAAATCTCAGGATTCTGGGGTCTGACTTACCAAGTAGCTATGTTGCAACTGCACTTCCAAGTAAAATATGCCAAAGAACTGTAAAATAAGGACAACACAGCAATTTCTGTTTCAGGCACTTAGAAGAAGGTATGGTAAACTTCAGTGCATGTGAAAGGCAACGTGTTTGTAGAGTCTGCAAATTCCTTAATTTTAAAATTGTCCAGGAGGTCAGAATGTCTTGAGACTGTGAACGATCACTGAGGCTTTCGCGTTTCAAGACCGTATGGCTCTTCCATGCCTAGATACTTTCTCACTAAGATGATACACTTGTTGCTAGGCATGAGACAGTGCTCCCAGTGCATCTGCCTTTGTCTGATGCTTCCCAGACTTTCAGATGAAGCTATGCAGTGACTGCTTAATCTTTAACTACTTAGAACATCAGTTGGATTAATCTGCAAAATTTGAAGTTTAAATGTAACCAGTAATTGTTTATTTGGAAATTAATATTATCTTGGAATAGATGCACTTTATATTGGCATATAAAAATGCAATACCAGAATCAGGCTGAATAATTATAATGGCTTGTTATGTCTTTACATGTTTATGTCATTTCCTACTGCAGATTTGTAATAATGTATAAAGGGGAATGGGTGAGGTTTTGTAAAACGCAGTAGGTGTTGTACTTGGTTTCTGAGGAAACATGCATCTGCCATCACAATTTCCTACCAAATCTTAATCTCTTCTCTTCTTCCCTGATATAAAACATGAACTCTTTGTCCAGCTGCAGCTGAAATTGATGTGGAGGAGCTGTCAGAGATGATGAACTCCCACAAACTCCATCCAAGTAGGTTGCTGAGGGAGGAAAAGTATTAGTGTACTGCTAGGGGAAAGCTGGGCATGTTAGGGCACTACAAAATCCACATAGGAACTCAAGCATCATAAGTGACCTTACGTACAGAACTGCACATTTTAATTTAATGAGGGGTGAAATAAAGGTTTACAAGTTATTCCTTTTCCCAGTTCCAATTGAAAGCAACTAGTTGAGCCGGAAAAAAAAAATGTCCTATTTTTAGAGCACGTTTTCTGAAAAGCTGAATATACCTGGATTTTCAGCAAGCACTCCCTCTTCAGCAAAATAGGGTGCTTCTTCTAGGGATCTGCTCCAATGCCTGCAGTCAGCCAGGGGCTGTGCTTTACATGCAGTGTCCTTCCCAATGTTAGGAAGGTTGATGGCAGCCCCAAAACTGCTGCAGGTTGTGAGCCAATCCACCAGGTGCTTTTGAAGAATAGCAGCTTGTGGTTCATGGCCATGCTGGAAGCATTTAGCTGTGAACTGACACGCTCATGGCTCTTCATGCTGCTGAGAATGCAGCCCCTCCTGGCTCAGCCGCACCTATGCCATAGCAGGAACCTGCTGGTGGTAGAAAAGCCACATGTGAAAAACTGGGAAATGTTTGCTTGAATTAAAAATACCGTGAGCGATCCCTCACTCTAGGCATTCTGGTATGAGCTGTACTTGTGTGTGGAAAACACAAGAATAACCTTTATGCACTGAGAAGTCTGGCGTATTGACACATCTTTGTGACTCTTTTCTCCCTTCACACTGGTTTCCATCATTGTAATGGAGACTCTCATGTGTAGTGAGAAAAGGAAGAAAGGAACCCTAAGAAAGACTGCTCTCTCCATTTATTTTGGCTCAGTCTCTATTTAATACTTCCACAATTAGCATTGTGAATAGAGATCAGAGTATAGCAGGCTTTTTATCCCAAAGCATGCATCATGTTTAGGGTATTATCTTCTCCACCTGAAAGTAAATGACATTTGTCAGACCAATGCTTAATTTGGTCTCCCACCAAAGTTGAGGAGCAAATGAACAATCAGGAGCACTGAACAAGCGTTTTAG
Source organism: Numida meleagris (assembly GCF_002078875.1). Lineage (NCBI taxonomy): Eukaryota > Metazoa > Chordata > Aves > Galliformes > Numididae > Numida > Numida meleagris. The sequence goes on from NC_034420.1 coordinate 3,895,120, forward strand.
TAATTATTTTAACATTCTAATAAAAGTCATTTTGATTCACTGAATTGTCTGCTGGCAGCAGTTACTAAGCTGTTTTTGGTACGTATCAACGTTATGATTTAATAAAACATATTTTAGGTCTGAATTTCAGATGCTAGGGGATAGAAGGAGGGTTATGTTCCTATGCCAGGCTTGCACAGTAGCTGGTAAACCTACGTGTCCTGCAAAATATAACCAAAATACAAGAGGGATGCAAGTGAAAATGCATTTTCAGATCTCATAATACCATAGGTAAAGGTCTAAAATTTGTAGTCTGCTAAAATTTAGTAGAAGCATTGGAGATGTAAATGAAGTTGAATGGCAGGCTATTTCCTACTATATGGCCTTTTCCTTATTTCCCTTATTGTTTTGTTTGGAGTTTCGTTTTTTGCTCTCCTCTTCTACCTCCACCCTTCCCAAAGCTGCTGTCCAAAAACACTGCAGAGCTCTGAGGAGAGTAGAAGTTCCTGTGCTTTCTGTTAGAGCAAATGGAAATAAGTAACTCCAGAGCTGAAATGCGAGGTCTGATTGTGCATCTCCACTCCCCTCCGCTCCGCTTCTTTCTGTAGGACCGTTTGACTTCAGCTCTGGCATGGCAGGCAGACAATGGCATTAGCTAATTTGGCTCTGTGTATTGCTGAACATGAATATGAATTCGAGACAAGTGCCTGAGCTCTCATACTGACTTTTGTTTAGCTGTTAATTTGTTCGAATGCTAATCTGCCAGAAGCACATAAGCCCAATTAGGTTTGAAAATTCTTATTTTCCTTTCATGGCTTCTGAAATTGAAGCTTTGTTTTGTTTTAGAGATGATTTTAATGAGTTTTATTTTGTTCAAAATAATAAAGAAGCTGTATAAACACATGCAAGGTTTCAAATTCAGTGGAACACAGCATTATGACCACCTGACTTTTAAATAAGTAAAAGAAAAATTACTCTAACCAGAGTTGTTGTTTGGTATTTGCATTTAGTAGTACCACAACTAACAACAATACTAGCTGCAAATACTGAGATTTCTCTAGGGCTTTATTTTACATGAGTTTTTACTGCTTCTACAGCCAAAATAACCCTTAGTCTGGAATGGATATATTTTTTTCTTTTTGTCCACAGGCATTTGTAAGGCTTGGCTTCTGAACTCTTTCTTCCATTCTGTAGCATTATGCATTGCTGATCAGCATTGGTTATCCTGCTGCTTCACAAAGATAAGATGATAATCTCGCCTCAGAAAGCTTATCATCAAAACTTTGTATGTAGATGATGCACTTGCAAAAAAATATACTGTTTGCTAGATTCTGTAGACATTTACTTCATATTTTGACTTCTAAAGAATGATTTGCAAATGAAATTCGGGAAAAAATAGGAAAAAAAAATAGTGGGCATTCATTACTCACAAAAAATCAGTGTAACAGCACATTAAAAGCCAGCTTCTTGATTCTGCAGTAGGCAAATAGAAATTATTGGACTACATGATCTTAGTGGTTCTTTCCAACCTTAATGATTCTATGATTTGTTTAGAGGAAATACAATGCTATGATCATTAATTCCTTGAGTGGAAGTTCAGTTCCTTCTAAACTACAAAAGTCATGACAAATGAAGTTGCAAGTTTAGAATTTCATATCTACGCTGTATTATTAGTTGTATTATTTTATTTATATGCATTTTATTTAGGCTCAGAAATGAGCTGATCTAGGAACTCTCCCACAGAGTTGATATGCTTCCAGTGACTGATGAAGAGTAAATTGAAGCGGCCATACTCTGGGAAGGCCAGAGAGTATTGTAAATGGCCTGTCATGCTGAGTGTTTGTTTTTCAGCGTGTTCAACACACCATAATATTTTAAATGTTGAAAGACAGGGTAATCCAGGATTTGAGCCAGCATCCAAGCCTCACATGGCTGTTTGATTCATTGCTTGCATGTTGTTGCACATGAAAAAGTTTGGGAATGAACCGTTTCAGTGACACGAGCAGCAGAGCTTTGGCATGAACCGGTTTATAACCATTTACTATGTCCAATGGAGTGCCCACCAATAACATAAATCTTGTTTTCTCCAATTTGATGTCTACTAAAATGGTCAAGTAAGGGGTAAAATTTCCAGAGGCAGCCTAGACCTCTTCCCTCTTCCCGTGACTCAGTGAACTTGCAGCTCCCATTCTGGTTTGGGCAAATTTTATCAACTTAGAGAAACTGCTTGAGAAAGTGCTTTGAAGAAGTTTGAAATTCAGATGTTCCTGTTTTATGTGATTTTGTTTGATCCCTATGTAGCACATTTTATTGTAACAGTGGTTTTGACTGTTTTTCTTTCAGTTCAATTTCTGATGATAATATGTCTTCAATTTTTCAATACAAAAGGAAATATTTGGAATATTAAAGTGAATCGTAAATATGAGACAGTATATAGTTGAAGAAATGAAAGATTATACAGTGCCTTTTACTTGTGTTATTTAATCTTCATTGTTTTCTTTTAAACCTAAACTATACCTAAATTACATTTGAGTTTCCAAAATATATGACTATTCCCAGTTCAGGCTGTTCCTTTATTTATTATTTTTGTATATGTTAGCTAGTTGAAATTGTAATAGCAGCTGGTGAAGCCATAACATTTTATCCAGTGATGCCTGTGTCAGATTTCTTGCCAATTATTATATCTGAAGAGAGCCAGTTACGTGAAATTTTATCTGCAACTAGCTTCTGCTTCTTGGCTTTTAAATTCACTATCACTGAACAGAATTCTAGGTTTTTGATTCCTGCAGTCTGCTCTTCAGTGGTTAAAATACGTCTTAAAAGGGTGAAAAAAAAACCTTGACAGAATGAAAAATATTTTAGATACAATTTTTGGATAATGTCCAGTTTCTACATTAGAAATGCTTTCCAACACCAGACGAAGCCTGAATCATAACGACTCATTTGATACCATGTGCTCTCTGAAAAGAAAATGAGATCTGTAGTTAAATGAAATGCCCACAGATCCTGGGCATGGTACACAAGATCAATAAAGATGATAATGCAGAGATGTGGGAGGACACTAAACTGGTCTGTTATTTAAGATTTATTTTGCCTTCCCGTATCTTTCAGAGTGCTCTATGGAAACAAGATCACAGAGATTCCCCAGGGCCTTTTTGATGATCTCGTGTCTCTGCAGCTGCTGTAAGTATGATCTTTTCCTCTTCTTTACTTTACAGACTAACTAGATTTACTAATTTTTCAGCTGCTGACATTAATATAATCACCTTTTCCACTGAAAACTCACTGGGATGTGCTAGTCTATTGTTTCTGTGACAGGCAAAAGGGAGGTAAGGATTGAAAAAAGAAAGGTAAGATGCCAACAGTTTTATAGCACAGCGCAAGTCACAGATTATAATAGACACAGAAGATTTAAATGTGGGGAGGAAATGAGAGACGCGGCAAAGTCCAAGAAAGGAAATTTGGTCAGTGGCTGATGTGAGGGTGGAGGTGCCATCTGATTGTTTTTATGCTCTTAGCATTTGTGGTTGAATGTCTAGATCCTTCAGGGCTACTGTGTTGCAAGTACCTGCACATGCAAGCAAAACTGCATATGAAAGACCTTATTGTTACCAGCCATGCTCAGTATTTTATTCTTATTACACCAAGTGTGGCTTAGATGTAAGAGAAATCATTTCAGACTCAATTGTATATTCAAGTATTTTATGCCAGGTGTGATTTAATACATTGTCATAATCAGGGATATAACATGTACTCGTCAGTATTTATTAATGTGGCATAAAGAATTTCCTAAGCCAAATGTGAAATTCCGAATTGCTCACACTCGTCTCCATAATCACACTGGAACCCATAACTCTTTCAGAGGGAACTCAGCTGCTATTGCAGCCAGTCAGTAGAGGGAGCAGAAGAGAAGTGAGTTTAACTTATATTCCTAACATTCTGAGTATCATCGTGAATAATGCTCTCAGAGAAGGTGATACATGAAACTGGCTTGTGATTCTGGCTTACATCACATGTTCCCCCACCACCCTCAAATATTAAATGTCATAAAGTGTAAAATAAAAGCCATAGCATTTAGATATGTCTTTCTGACTTAACATTACCAGAAATGAAAAATCTGAATTTTCATTATTACTCTTTAATGTGTGCCATTCTGACTGTGGTCTTTGATGCAGCCATATGCTGTATGAAAACAAACATAGATTTAGTTTATAAATTCATGAGCAAAGCCAAAGCGCTAAAATGTAAAATTATTTAAATTGTTCTATTTGTTACACAGAGGACTATTGTGATGTGTCTTTCAGCCGTAAGATTTTATTTGCAGACACGGGCCACCTTATTCTAGAGAAAGACAAGCAAGAGCACATGTGGTTTGGTTGTGGCAAACCCTTGAGCTTGGTGGCAAGCTGTCCATCTTCTCCTGCAGACAGCCAATTATTTTGTCTCGGCCTTTTGCACATACTTTTTCTGGCATCTCCCTCCTTCTTTCCTGACCCATATCTCACTAGTTTGTTGGTACTGCAGTGCCTTCATGACCAGCCTCTGCACTAGGAGAAGACTGCATATCTGGGAGGGAGATAGTTTAACAGGCATGAGAACAGTAAGCGTGAAAGCGTTCAGAAGATGTGAATTGGGGTGCTGGTATATCTGGTGTGTTTGTTGCTGTTAAATTTGCATTGTGTTTGGTACAGTGGAGATGCTGCGGGCAAAAGAAAAGCTGAAAGTTTATTCATTGTTTTGAGCTCGGTGAAAGACACTATTAAAAAAATCTAAGTCTGATAAAACTCTTCTGGTTTCCCCCCATTCAGAAGTGTATTATCATTACAAGTTTGAAGTGATACGCAATTGCTCTTTCTAAGCCAGGACACTGTACAGATGAAATTTCTTGCAGTAGAAAAGATCACCCAACTCATAGCTCACATGTTGGCCTATGTGGATCTTCAGCTTTTGAATAAAGCATTAAACACCTTTCGGCTGCTTTATGCTACAGTCACTGTGTGCATGTAGAGCAGTCCTTCAATGAGTTGCATATCTAAGCCCAGGTGCAGTAATTTTCCTGTGTGCATTAATGGAAGTTACGCCTTTTTGTTACAGGGACAAAATCTATATGCCAGACAACAGGGAACAATGCTTTAATCATTTGAATGTTAGTAAGTAAGCCTTGAGAAGTTGCTTTCTTTATGGGACTCTCAGAGCGCTGTGGCTCTTGAGGCTCTGGGGGACTTCTGAAAGTATTTGTATGTGAAGGAGCAGTTGGCAAGGAGAACATTGAGTGCTCATGCACACTTTTCTGATCACGGCCTTGGAGCAACTATTATGGGATTGCTTGTACTACTTTAATGGACACTTAAACAGCATTTGCTGGTTTTAGGCTTGCTGTTCAACAGTTTGAAAAGTGCTCCATGGTTAGATCTAATTTAGTGTTCAGTGGTCTCTAGATTGGATTTCTTCCTATTAGTCTGGGGACATACTGATAAGAAGGCTCTGATTAAAGTATCCTGGTAGCCAGTGTAATTTCCTCAGCATAAGCTGGAACATTTTTGAAAATATATTGGTCTTATGGTAAGGAAGTACACACTCAGTAAATGGGAGTGGTGGTAGGTCCTGTGCAAAACTGTTGAGATTTTAATTAGAAGGAAACAAATGACGTTTGCAGAGCAGATAATATTGTTATTTACTGTTCTGGATAAGACTCATCAGGGTTTTTCAGAAATGTCACTGTGTTTCTGTTTTAAGTATACTGTCACTCTATAAGTATACTCTCAATCCTTAGCTGAGGCAGAATTGTTTTTTGCAAGTACTCTACATCTTCAGGCAGTGCCACTGTTGTCAGAAACATTACAGCTGGGTAAAGTAATACTCAGCTCAGCAGGACAGCATCTTAAACTATCCTGTCCTTGGTGTATGGGAAATGAGGAATTTGGAACATGTTCTAGATGACCCAGATAACATTAGAATTCTGTATTTCTGTCACACAAAACAGAGTAAGTCAATAACATATTTAGCAGGAAAGTAACCAGGCACAGCTAGATCTTTTTTTATTTCTTCTTATTATTTAAATTTTACTCCTGTTGGGTTAATTTAAATGCTGTTTCTGAAGTATTCATTATTAGCTATCTTACTTAAATAGTTAGCATTCTCTCGTAACTAATCACATGATTGGATTTGTTAAATTACTGATTTCACAAATCCTATATTTTCCTAAACATGCAACTTTAACCAACGCAGCAGCAAAGGTTATTGTGCAAGTCCAACTATACATCTGTATTGTGGAACAGAAGCTTTTCTTGGACCATGTCATTTTCTTTGTCCTGTTTCAAGTTTCCAGGAGGGAGGATTCTAGAAAGCTCCCGCAGCCTGACCCTCATACGTTCTTCTTTTCAGCAATCTGGATCAAGTGCCTTCTGAGAATCTTAAGTCAAATAGGATTTCAGAGACCGGTACTTTTTTCCAGAAGTGGGGACAGCTGCAATCTGATTTTTTTTTTATAGTAAACTGCAACTTACATTTCATTGAGGTAATAATCAGTCCAAGCTGTGGAACAACGCATGCTTAGTTATCCTTGTTTGTGTAACTGGCAATTGAATGCCGGAAGAGTGGAAAGGATTTCAGCTTAAGGTGGAAGTTTTCAAGTAACTGCTAGCTGTTGGCAATTTGAATGTCTGTCCAGGAGGCCTTAAACTAATCTTAGTCTGACTAGAAACTGGAATACATTTGAATGTCCTTCTCACCTGTCTTTCAACTTTCCTGGAATGTGGACGGGCTCTTTCATGAGCCCTTGTGCTTGCCAAGCTGTCTGCCAGTCACTGCACAGGGGGCACAACAAAACACTGTGCAGCTCTTTCCTTTTCAGCAGCCCTGTGACAGATAAACTTGACAGTTGCTCTGCTTGCTCCCAAATGAGTGAACGTGCAGAGCCAGACGGCAGTGAAACAGAGTCAAGTGGCTCAAGGCAGTGAGCCGTGGATAATGGGCACCAAGTTTATTAACCACTATTTTTCATACCTAAGTAATATGCTTTCCTCTCTGCAACCATATTAAAACAAACATTCTGAAGGTCTTTTTATTAGTTATACATTTTATGCTACTGAGTGCTCTGCTTCCTGGAACCAAAAGTTATAAAATCTCTCCTGTTTAAAGAGATTATATAGCAGAATAAAATAAGAGGATGAAATCTCATTTTTCAAACGTCTGGCCAGTATCGGTTTTCAGTAAATCCTTTTTTCTTGAGAAAATTTAATTTGCATTGTCACTAGTTATACAAGCGCTCAGGTGTTTTGATCCTTCATCTCATGGTTAAGATCCCCATGGGTTGCTGGACAAGCTTTGCAAGCAAGAGGGAATCCCTCTCGTCGATTTTGTTTTGATGTTGCTTCAAGTAGATATATTCCTGGTGTATATACACATTGATGCAGCATTTGCAGGACAACCAGGGGATCAGGCCCAGCCAGCATGGGTTTGTGAAGGGCAGGTCCTGCTTGACCAACCTGATTTCCTTCTATGATCGAGTGACCCGCCTGGTGGATGAGGGAAAGGCTGTTGATGTGGTCTACCTAGACTTCAGCAAAGCCTTCAACACTGTCTCCCACAGTATTCTCCTGGAGAAACTGGCAGCTTGTGGCTTGGACAGGTACACTCTGTGCTGGGTAAGGAGCTGGCTGGACGGCTGGGCCCAGAGGGTGGTGGTGAATGGAGTTAAATCCAGCTGGTGACCGGTCACGGGTGGTGTTCCCCAGGTGTCAGTGCTGGGGCCTGTCCTCTTCAATATCTTTACTGATGACCTGGATGAGGGCATTGAGAGCACCCTCAGTAAGTTTGCAGACAACACCAAGCTGGCAGGAAGTGTCGATCTGCCTGGGGGAAGCAAGGCCCTACAGAGAGATCTGGACAGGCTGGATCTCTGGGCTGAAGCCAATGGGATGAGATTCAACTAGACCAAGTGCTGGGTCCTGCACTTTGGCCACAACAACCCCAGGCAATGCTATAGGTTTGGGGCAGAGTGGCTGGAAGACTGTGTAGAGGAAATGGGACCTGGGGGTATTGGTCGATGCTTGGCTGAGCATGAGCCAGCAGTGTGCCCAGGTGGCCAAGAAGGCCAATGGCATCCTGGCTGGTATCAGAAATAGTGTTGCCAGGAGGAGTAGGGAAGTCATTCTCCCTCTGTACTCAGTCCTGGTGAGGCCGCACCTCCAGTACTGTGTCCAGTTTTGGGCCCCTCACTGCAAAAAAGACACTGAGGCCCTGGAGCGTGTTCAGAGGAGGGCGAAGAAGCTGGTGAGGGGTCTGGAGCACAGGCCTTATGAGGAGCGGCTGAGGGAGCTGGGATTGTTCAGTCTGGAGAAGAGGAGGCTCAGGGGAGACCTCATCGCTCTCTATAACTACCTGAAGGGAGGTTGGAGTGAGCTGGGGGTCGGCCTCTTCTCTCTTGTAACTAGTGACAGGACGAGGGGGAATGGCCTCAAGTTGTGCCAGGGGAGATTTAGGCTGGACATCAGGAAATACTACTTTTCTGGAAGAGTGGTCAGGTGCTGGAATGGGCTGCCCAGGGAGGTGGGGGAGTCACCATCCCTGGAGGTGTTCAAGAAACATTGAGATATAGCGTTGAGAGACATGGTTTAGTGGGGTTATTGGTGGTAGGTGGATGGTTGGACTGGATGATCTTGTAGGTCTTTTCCAACCTAGCTACCTTCCAGTCTATTCTATGATTCTATGAAAGCAGAGGTTTGTGGTGATGCCTGGGGTTTGACATATTAACTGATAAAATAAAATCAAAAGTGATGAAAAATTAGACTTCCAGATCTGATCATCTAACCTGGATTAAAACTGGGACTAGATCTCATCTTGACAACTGTGACTGACCATTATGGGAAGCTGTGTGTGTGCTGTTAGAATCTGCCACTATCAGGCTTCCCAAAACTCAACCGGTCAGATTTTCTTCGAGTTACTCTCCTTCTTAACGCACTTTTTATGCTGTTTCTCCGTGGGTAAGTTGTGCGATATTTGGTAATGTCTTAGTTTTTCCAGTGAAGTTGCTTGGAAATTAGCTCCATGGTAAATTTGCCAAGTCTGAAGTACTTGTATTGAAGTGTAATTGTAAAGTGAATCCCAGTACTTACGAGCTTAAAATAGGATCCACAATCTACCAAATATTTATTGCACACTTTTGGAGCTTGTTAAAAGCTCAAAGAAAATCCAGTTAAGCACAAATCCATACAAAGTATTAAAAAAGAAAAAAAAGTACTCTAAAGAATGTACATCAATTCCAGTATTTTGTATTGTATACATTACATTGCTGTATACATAAGTATCATTAAACAGTGATGCAAACACCACTTGAATGCCGGAATAAAGATTCGACAGTTTTCCATTTCCAAGTATCTTTCTCCTCATAGCAATCTTCTGTGTTGTTTAATAAGGGATGTTTAAAATCTTGTTCTGTGGAGCTCTTCATTTTTCTCATGGAGAAGAGAGAACAGGAATGAAATGAGAACAACTGACTAGATAGAGGTAGGGGAAAACATTTTTGCAATGGCGAGCCAAGCAATGGAGCTGGCTGCCCAGAGAAGCTGTGCAGCTTCTGTCCCTGAAGGTTTTAAAGACCGTGCTGCATAGAACTGTGGGCAAACAGGCCTCACCTCACAGCTCACCCTGCTTTGGGCAGTCTGACAGGATAGGAAACCTCTTTAGCTTCCTGCCATCGTGAATTATCCTGTGAGCCAAGACAAGAATTATTTCTCAAATAAAGCAAGTGTCTGTTAAAGGCCTCTACACTGACCCTGCTTTTAGTGAGGTTCAGGCCAGATGAGCTCCCGAGGACCTTCGCTATCTATGTCGTTTCTGGATTTTGTGATTCTAAATTCTTAGCAAAATGACATAGGGACTTTTCCTTGATTACTCAGAACATCACCAGCTAACAGCAGGGGTACTATGTAGCCCTCATCCTTCTACTCCAGGAGAGAATACTCTCTGCACAGACCTGTTTAATAGCTTTAGAATTGTTTTCAAGCCTTTTGCCTCGAGCTTTTTTTTCTTTAGATTTCTGCATTTAGGCTGCTGTTGTGATAATATTAGCAAACCCAATAACTGCTGTTAAAGTGAGGGAGGAGCATCTGCTAGACACAGAAATACAATTACAGTCAAGCTCTAATGAAAGACTGCAGCAGCATCTGCCTTTCCTGTGTCACTTCTGTAATCTGTCTGCATGCAGCTTCCCAAAACAACCGCTAGTTTATACGTCAGTGTGTAATTTATTAGCTCTTCTGACGCCAGTGCTCCAAGCTGGCTTCACCTGACAGAAGCTCTCCTAGTTATTTTTGCACAAGAAACTAACTCCCTGGTCGTGCAGGAAGCTGAGAAAATGTGTTTATTCCCCTGTGCACCTGAATTACCGTGTGGATATCTGCAGGCATAAATTGGACAATATTGAATTTGAATAGCTGGAGCCCAGCTGCTATGATACCGTGTGTTGTAATTCTCCAGGTAGTAACACGAGTACTGCAGGATTGTTTTATGGATGTTGTTCAACTGGAGTTGCAGTCTTTTGGATGAGGAATGAAATGAGGTCTTTAAAATCTCTCCAAAGTGGGACTGTCAGACTTCCTTTTTGACTCATTATCAGCTTGTGACTTTTCCATTTTAATTTACTTTGAATAAATTTGTCATCGCCATCATCCAGTTTCCTGAACATGAAGAAACACTTGAAGCTGGTTCAAGCAAGCATGATGATGAGTTCACACTGGGTATTATCAATTGAAGTGCTGACAGAGTCTTCGGTGGTCAGTCATCACATTAGAAAATGTAAATTTTAGTAGACGTCAAAATATCTTTATGCAGAGAGGCATTCAGATTGCTGTTCTACACTCCAGGCCATTCAGAAATGCTTCCGGAACCTAATAGGATTATTTTGCCAATAAGCAAGCGGGGACACACAGCTCTGTCATTAAGCACAGCTTGTCAGTGACTGCTGGGTTGGCTGTGTGGCCCTTTGTATGACTCCGTAGTAAGGATCGTAGAATGGCTTGGGTCATAGGAGACCTTAAGGATTATCTAATTCCGGCTCTTAAGCCCCCACATATATTGGCACTGCTGCTGTTGTCCTGTAATGGATGACTTTCCATTCCCTACAGATTTCAAGACAAAACACTGAAAAAAACCATGCTGGAAAAACATTTTGACAGGTCTACTGTATTGTAACAAAATACTGTAACAGGTCTAAGGAATGCTTTCTGTCAAGAGTCCTTTCTTTGCTACCGTATAGTGCCTTTGAATGAAGGTGAAGCTTTTGGCTGTTGATATTCTATAAAAGGCACATGTATTCAATTTGTATTCTGCTCTTACTTGTGCAAATAACTTCAGCTCTCTTCTCCTGTGCATTTTAAATTTGTCTTTTTCTGGTGAGTTCTCTTTTCCCCAGTGGAGTCTGGCCTGTGGGATGTGCCAGACAGTTCATGGGATTCATTTTCATTGTGTTGTCCTCATTGCTAAAACAGAAAGCTGGTGAAAAGAGAGGAAGTTTTCTAGTGGTTCGGTGCCTCATTTGTCCCACCCTTTCCTGTGGGCTGGTTACTGCACCTAGGATGATTTCTGGTCCATTGTATAGCAACAGAAACCAACCTGCAGTCCCCAGTGTGTTAACGTTGCTAGGCTGCTGTTTCAGTTCCTGAGTTGTGTAGTTATTTGTTGATAGTTTGATTACGTGACTTCACTGAGCTGAAAATACAAACGTTGCTACGGGTAAAAGCCAAATCAACATCCCCATTTGCACTTAAAAAACAATTTCTTCGATCATTTTGGTTTTGGAGTTCAAAATGTTATTTAAATGTTAATCACTTGAAACTGTGCTTGGGCATATAATTCAATTATGGGACCATCTTAATTATGCAGATGGTGCTTGTGAGCATCTGATACAATTACCGTGCCAATTCAATACGCGTTCATTCAGAGGGCTTAGCTGAAACATGTTATTATTTCAGTGTGTGGACAAATTCCCTCTTTCAGGAAATGGGATCATAGAATTGTGATACTGCACTGCTCTGCTCGTTGCCTTCAATGGTGTGTAACCGTAATGTCTTTAACCTTCCTCCTGTATGCTGTGGTGGTCCTGACTTGCAAGAGAGTTTCTTTGTGTTTATTAAATATCCAGAGGGATGAAAATTGAGAGTTAATAATCTTTCATTCCTCTAGGTAGCATGCAGTTTTATTTCTACTTGACTTTTTAACCTTTTTTTTTTTTTTTTTTTTTGAATGGTGCGCCACATCTGGAAGCTGTGTGTAAATCTCATCTGATCGAGTTGATGAAAAAACAGGAAAATTAGTGAAATTTACCTTCACAGTAAATTGGTGCAAAACAAATACCATGCAATTCTTGCAAAAATAAGACTCAGCATTTAACATTTCCTCTCATTCTGGTGCAAGTCCAATGAAAACTAATGCACAGTCCGTTTTACAACATAGTACAGTGTTTAGGCAGGTCAGCATTACTGCTTGCTACAATATATGTTTTTCTCATTCACCTTTGTGGTTGATTTTTTTTTATCTTATCATTTTAATCGTGGGGTCAGCCTCATATATCTAATTAATAATTAGATGCCACTGAGGGGCTCTGACATTTAAGAAGAAATCAACAAAAAGAATAATTCCCGTAGAGAATATTTTAAAATAATTGAGTGTTTTGAAGGAAGATATAAACCTTAATGCTTACGGCCAAAAGTCGTTCTCTAACTCACAGTGTGTTGGAGGAAAAAAAAAAATAGGAGTGATTTATTCTGCTTTCTCATAGTTTTTCACTTCTGTTTCCCTTTCTCACTGATTCTGGTCAGAAATTGGACATTAATCTATGTTATGATCCACCCAGTGTGGCCACATCTGGATTACTGTTAAGCACACCATCTGCCTCTTTAGACTTAGATACTGCACATATATTGTGTAGCTGAGAGATGGAAAAGGTGTTGTCACCTTGGAAAAGCTTTGTAGTACCTGAATTCCCACTTCTAAACCGTCTGCAGAAACACTTTCCTGTTACAAATTATTTTCTCTGATGCTTAAAGCAGAGGGTGTGCCTCTGTATGTGTGACTGTGCCTAGGATCAGTTTCGCTCATTTTTGGTATTTGGCTTATACAGGAATGTCACTGATTATATCGCCATGAATCTAGTCACTGAAAATTTATGCTAGGAAAACTTGTCACGCTGTAAATTCTAATTCCCAGCGTTGGGTTTATTCATGTTTTGTTGAAAGACAGAATGAACTTGAATCCTGGGTTGGACTGCAGTTGCAGCTCAGCTTTGCTCTGGGGGGTCAGTAAGTGGGATCAGTGATGATCAAGCTTGCTCTGCACAAGGGTGAACAGCACCAGCACTGCGTAATGCTGCTCTGTGTGCACTTCTTAGGCATTGTGAACAGCCATGTTGGTCATCCACATATATAAACACAACATTAACTCAGCTTTAAATTCTCTTGTTACTGAGATTGTTGTTATTTTTGCTTTATGCTTTGTTAAAAGTACAGCTTGCAATGTAAGCTATTACTATAATAATAGAAGAAAATAGCATATTGTAAAATAAAACAAAGTACATCGTTGCTTCCAGTTTTCTTCTTGTACAACTAGATACCATGCCTATTGTGGAGCAACCAATCTAAGTTTATGTGCATTATCTAAAAACAATGTGGGACCAGTATCCAAAGACAGGGAGTAGATAATGGAGGATTTGCAGAATTAAGTGTATGTCTGGGGCTGTTGTTCAAAACTCAGTAGCTGGTTCTGCCTTGTAATGACTCATTAACATGTTCTTTATATAAAAGATAATGTTCAAGCATAAAAGAGAAATGCATAATTCATGAGAACTGAGATGGAATGAAGATTGCTTTGGTTTAGACATATGAATGGCTATAAGAATCAAGTACTAAGGGATGACATTGATGTTTACTGTTGGAGCAAAACCTCAGAAGTCTAACACATTGCTGGAACTGTATCTTTAGCCCCAGTGTGAAAATTACGCTGTTTTTTCTGATGGAGTCAACAGAAGTATGGATTAGGTGTCACATAATTAACAGTGACGGAAATACAGGCAGTAGAGGGGTCATACTAATGCTGCTTATAAAGACATAAAATGATTTTAGCTATTAGTTCATGCAAAATACAACATCATTTATCCGTTGTTGCCTTTTATGGGACCTTCTCTTATCTTGCATCAAAATTCTTTCTCCAAGACTTATTGAGAAGAAAATTCAGGTGAATTATTATTGATTTTTCTGTTGGCTAGGGATGAGTTCTGCTCTGACATCTTCATTCCAAAGCATTACACTGCTGTTCTTGAGAAAAGGAGTCTACCCAAACGTGTCCATCTTCTGCATATTGCAATTACTGTAGACTGTTAGTAAAGTAATATGGCTCTGTGAAAACAGTGGTGGGAGCACCGAGCTGTAATGAGTGTTCTGAAAGTTTCAGCAATGGAAAGGTATGGTGCTGTGCAGAGGAAACACTTTCTGAATTTACATTTTGAGCAAAAGAAAGCATACATTTCTTGCCCAATAGATTGCCCCGTTGCGTTGAGTGCTCTGTACAGTACTTTGAAAATTGAAGCTCATTGTGCTTAGAGGTGTGCTTAAGACAGCATGTTTGCTTGCTGAGGAATGGAGGACATCTTTTCCTTTATAAATAACTTGTCTTCTGATCTGGTATTACTGTCACAATATTAAGCCCTTCAAACTCATCGACAAAGTAGCAAGAACTCTGTGATAAAGACAGCTGGATTCATACTATATACTGTTTGCAGTGTACCATTTTTCTCAGCCTGACAGTAGTTGAAATATGTGGATTTGGGCTTCTGTAAGAACAGGTCCTTTCACATCTATTTTCCATCTGAGTGTGAAATATCACATGCATAGATGACAGTGGTAATTGTTTGTCTCAGAAGGAGATCCAGCTTGATTCTGGGGTTATATGTACTGTATGGTTGCCAGGACTCTGGCTGGATAACAAAAAGAACTTGTACAAGCATTGTCCGAGATTTTCTGGTTGAACTGATTAATTCTACAAACTGGTTGCTGTGTAAATGTGCAATCTAATAAATAAATAAAAGGATCTCAGAACATCTTTGTGCTGCTTTTCCAAAGCCGCACAGAAATCTGACTTAAGTGGAATGAAGTATTTTCAGAGAATTGTGGGACAGTGCAATTTGAAAGGATCCTCAGGTGGTCTTTAGCCAGTCAAACTTAGGAACCTTTGCTCAAAGTCAGGTCAGCTCACTAGGTCAGAGCAGGTTGCTCATGGCTTTATGGGGTCTCATATTGAAAACATCCAGTGACAGAGACTGCACAAATTCTCTGGTTAACCTGTCCCACTTCCTGACTGTCCTTATGCATGCAATGAGTTGCCTTTCTGTAAGTTTTAGTCCAGACTCTACACTTCTCTCCTTGTGTCTCTGAGAAGAATCACATTTTCTGTTCTTCCATGATCAAATTAACCCTGCACTGCTTATCACAAGACGTCAACCTTCAGAAATTTCAGATAGACTTAGGACAGCTGCTGGCTATAGAAAATTGAAAAGAGAGTTCTTCTCAATGAGGACTTTGTGTGCATGTGTGTGCAGGGAGTAGCAAGGGGGGAAGTGTTTGCCATTTTGATGTATATTAAGCTGAAGGCTTCTTTAAATATTTGTTTGGAATTTTGAGTCCTAATGTTGCCAGTGTTTTTTTCACCTTTGTCATGTAACGAGCAAATGAAGACGTTTAAATGCGAGGTGGTTTTGGTGACCGTGTTAGTATTCTTTAGATTTAACCCCAAAGTTCAGTCTGTCTTTATTTGATTATTATAAGATTAATGAATTATAAATCTTTCCTCCCTTTTCAGGCTTCTCAATGCCAATAAGATCAACTGCCTGAGGGTAAACACGTTCCAAGGTCTGCATAATCTCAAACTGCTATCTCTTTATGACAACAAATTGCAGACCATCAGCAAGGGGCTCTTTGCACCTCTCCGATCGATCCAAACTCTGTGAGTATGCAAGCATATTGGAAATGACAGCTCTCCCTTTTTCCCCGAAGATGTCACCTGTCTTTGCAAAGGCTCTGCATTTGACACTAAGACAGTTTGGAAGAGACACCAAGGTAGTAGCCCCTCCTTTTCTGACAGAAACAAAAGCAGCAAGCAAAAGAGAGCAGTTGCATGAATTCAGCACAGATACCCATCAATGCAGCCTGCCGTTAGTAATCTAAATGTCACAAGTGTTTCAAGATACTGAATTAATTCATTCATGCTGTTTGTTGGAAGATAATACAAGCATTTGACTCTGCACAATATATGAACAGCAGATTCCATTAAAAACCTTGCCTGGCAGTTTTTAGTGAGCTACTGAGTTAGTGTGTCTCCTCACTGGGGCTGAGTTCTACTGTCCTGTTCATGAATTCTGAAACCATATTTCAGCTGACATCCCATTTCACGGGAAATAATGCACTGTATTATTTAATGCAATAAGAAAATCCACTAAACATTTTCTGAGATTCTTTGGAGTCATTAGGAGAAGGGCATTTGGAAGCAAAATTGAGAGCAGATATGTAGAAATGACTAGATACATTATAGAAAGTTTTGTACTTTCTCAGAACTGAGCTGGCAGCCTGATATAAATGAAAAACAAGAAACAACACCCTCGTACACAATATTGTGTATGGGTGTTTAGATATGCTTATTCCTGTATAGGTATAAGCCTCTTTATGTCTATATATATACACATATATATATTTTAATAGTGGAGATTCGTTGCCCAAATTAGTTTTATAATTGCTTTAATTCACATATAAATGAATGACTGGATGATTCCTGGCGGCAGGGTGCCTGCTACCTCCTCAGGCAGCCATAAGCACAACCTTCATTTCCAGCAGATGTCTGGCCAGCACGTATTGCTGTGAACCATTAAAACATTAGAGAAATCAGGTACAAACCCCACCCCAATTCAACAGCATGCACAAACACCACTGCCTGGAATAGCAGTTGTCAGCCTGTGTGTGCATAGATACAAGCATGACAGGGAAGGCTCAGTTACAGGGGTACGTCAGACTTTTCAAGTTTTATGTACCAGGTAACATTCTCTAATATTTAAAACTTGCTCCTTGGTTTCCATGGGTTTTATTGGCACTGCTGATGGCTGTTACTCAGTATGGACTTGCTGCTTCACACAGAGGTGTTCTTCCAAGAAATCTTTTGATTCATTCTCCCATTTTTATTACTGCAAGTGATTGCCATTTTCTGCCTTCTTTGTAGAGAAACAAAACTACTCTATGTCTTGTGTCATGTACTTATTTGCTGTCTGGACATTTCATACGAAGAATGGCTTGGCTTTACTACAACAGTAATCTATAGTTTCTCGGGGCACTTTCTGCTGTGTATGCTTTCTCTTCTCACTCCTGCACAGCCCTGTTCTATTTTGTACTTATTCTGTTAAGAGATGGTTCATAAATATAATGCCAAACAGAAAAGTAGGAGGGCTGCTCCTGAAGTAATGCCTCCCATTTTATTACATTGGCCAACAACGTCAGAGGTGGATGCTGGCATCAGATGGTGATAGAGGCTGAAGCTTCCTGCCAGTATTCATTACATTTTGTTGCCATGTGACAGATGTCAGAGAAAATGGTGTCTGACATGGAAGTGTGTATGAAGCAAAGGTGTGGAATTGAATTACTCCATGTGGAAAAAAAATGGCATCCATTGATGTTCATTGATTCTTGCTGCATGTTTATGGAGACCAAACAGTGAATGTAGCACAGTGTGGGGTGAGTGCTGCGTTTCAGTAGTGACTACAGCAATATTGGGTCACCTCTGCTGGTGCAGATTTTGAAAAGTGTGGCATGCAGGCTCTTGTTCATCACTGGTGAAAATGCACAGCTACTGGTGGTGACTTCGTTGAAAAATAGTGCTTTGTAGCTGAGAATTTGCTCTGTCAAATAGTGTTATTGTGCTCTTTATAGCTGTTGTCGTTTCCATGGAAACAAATAGGAGGCATTACTTTTGGAGCAACCTACGCAGTTCCTACCGGTGATGAAAGTACACTCACAATAACAGAGCAGAGTTCTTGAGAGAATATAACTTTATACCTCTGACCAAACCACATTTAAACATTTCTCTTTCACAGTTACAGAGAGCCTTGTCCTGCTCCCCTGGAAATTAGAGGGATGGGTGCAAGTTCATTTAACTGACATCAGAATCAAGCTCTGAGTAAAACCTGACAGATTCCCAATGTACTGCTCAACTTTGTTAAGCATAAAGAGGTCATAACAACAGCAGGGAAATGCTTTTCTCTCCAAGATACTTCAGAGGACTTCTATTAACAAAGTGTAACTGTCAAGTTAAACAGTGCGCTATACTGCATATTCCTGTGGGAAATGTGTAAATTTTGGTGAAGGATAGAGCCAAGCCTTACTTTTTATAAACATTCCATTCTCAAAACTAAGGATTTTTGGTCCAGGCAGAAATTCATGTAAGGGGAATACTATTAGGCACAGTGATTATATGCAAGTATCGATTTCATTCTTGAGAAAAGCCCTCTGGATCACATCTGGCTCTGTCCACTGGTCCAAGGCACTTATTTACTCACATTTTGATCCTTCGAAAACTGAGCTCATCAGTGAAATTTATTTTAAAGCTGAGTACAAAATGATCTCTCAGCTCAGGTGCATCTACAAGGGTGTGCTTCTCTCAGAGTTCAGCATACCAAGCTTTCAGGAGAAAACATTGGACGTTGTAGACAGTCGGTCTGTGTCCATTAAAGCAGACTTTGCTATATTAATTTTTGTTTCCTCTGTGAACGAACTTACAACAGACTTAATAAGATACAAAATGTGATAGCTCGCAGAATTCTCCCATTCATGTGAAGCTCTGTGGTTTCCTCCAGGCCCAGGTTTTTGGGAGCTCATTCAATTACTCTTCAGGTTTGCATTTGCGAAAAACAGTGATGGAGTACCGTGTCACAGGTCACTTCTGATTAAACATCCCATCCTTCTCTCAGACATTTAGCTCAGAATCCATTTGTGTGCGACTGCCATTTGAAGTGGCTGGCTGATTACCTGCAGGATAATCCGATAGAAACCAGCGGCGCTCGATGCAGCAATCCGCGTCGCCTTGCCAACAAACGAATCAGCCAGATCAAGAGCAAGAAGTTCCGCTGCTCAGGTAATTCATTTATCCAGGCTGTACTGCACTTTCAATTCAGAAATAAGCAGGTCCAGAGAGCCTACTAATCGAATCTGCAGGACAGCGTTTGCCATAATGGATATTATGGAGCATCTTTTAAAATTAAATTTGGAAAATTCGGTTAGTTCTTCAGAAAGCCAATTACCTTATGGATTTATAAGAGAAAAAAAAAAAAAGGTAGTCTATAGCTGCCTTAAAACAAAGGAAAAAAGAGAAAAGCTTGTGACATTTAATTTATTTAATTTTAAAAGAATTGCTAAGTTATGAAATGTCTGAGGAAAACAAAGTTTTATATGAATGTCATATTTTAATGGAGTAAAAATGTCAAATGTCATATTTTAGAGGGGTAGAACTGGTGTAGATTTTCATTTTGTATTCATGTAGAACTCTTAATGACCCTGATCATAGCTGAGCTTTAGTTCTCAGACCTGAAAGGCTGAGAACAGCATGGGTGAGGTCTTTATACAGCTGGCAGTGGGCTCTTGTGGCCTGGGATGTGGGTGAGGCTGGAGTTGAGGGGATGGCATTGATTTGTAAACTGTCATAATCTTTTGATATCCACAAGTATCTTGCATTAATTCCAACAAAGCTCATCAAAGTTGATAAGATTTTTGTCTTTAAATCACAGCTTTTTTCAGTTTGTGCAAAGGTTTTTTTTTTGTTGTGAGCTAGATGAAAAATTGTTTCCACTTGAAAATAACCTCCAAAGTAACATAAACACCTTTTACTCAACCCTGTTTTTTATTTATGGTCCAGCTATCAGTGAAAGGACATTTATTGCCTTATGCAGCACAACTGAGCAGACTGCTTTTTCATGTGTTTTTTTTCTAGTGGTTGGTTTATGTATATTTTAGATTATTACATTTCTTGTATACTGTAAAGACAAGCAGGTTTCAGTGAGGGAATCTATTAGTGTGTACTGAGAAGAAAAATGACTGTTATTGATGGAGTAACTTGTGGTGTTTTCTATAAAAATTACTATGATTTTTGTCTTTTCCCTATGAAAAAAACCAACAAGCAACAACCATGATTAATTGTGTTTCTGGTGGTAAAAGATTGATGACTCTAGATGGGGATGCAGCGTGAAACCAAATGGCAGCAGCCCAAAACAAGCTATTGTGCTTTGGGCATATTGCTGCAAGCAATATGCTGAGCTAAACCTTCTTTTTATGGGGAAAATAAAATAAAGATAACTTCATTTGCAGTCAAGTTGTCTTGGGCATGCTTGTTAAAGTCTTCAATCATTTGTGACTCAAGCCACGAAATTTATAACTAGAATTGAAATTATGACATTCTTACATTGAGGTTTTTGGGTTGTGTCTATCATAGTAACAAGTTAATTAGTCAGTAATATTTATCTTTAAACAAACTTGAAATGAAAATGCATAAATATAATTTAGAGAAGAAAGTAGTCTGCAGAAACAGATCGGAATAAATCTGTACCCAATTTGCCATGGTTACCTTCTTCTGCCTTTATTAATAGAGAAATTTATGTTATGTATGTGCATGCATGCCTCTAACAATGGTGCAGTCTATTGGATAAGGCAAACACCATCTGATACCATTTATGAAAGGTCATAGCTAAGAAGAGCAACAATGCAGAACACTATACCTGGTGATGTTGAGAATAATATTTTGTGAGAGTTCTTATCTCAGGAGTCCTTTCCTTAAGGCATTAGGCTGTTTTTTTCCTTGCTCTCCAGTTCTATAAGTATATCAAAACCACATGGAAGAGGCATAAACCTGACTTATGAAGGAGGAGGGCAGGGATTGTACAGCTTCAGAACAAAGATTTCAACTGGATGAAAGCTAATTCTATTGAAAAGCTCAATAGAGGAGCTATCCTTGCCTGTAGAGTTTCCAGATGGCGTTGAGATACGCTGAACCTGACTCACTGTCTGTTCACATGGAGCAGGGCAAACGTCTCATGGTTTAGAAGAATCTTAGTTTGTAAATCAATCCAGAGAGCAGACAGCCTTGGCACCTCTTCTGCTCATGTTGTTCCTTTGAATCACGGCTGTTTCAGATGTTGCATATAGCAGGAATTTTCTGTGTTTTCATTTTGAGGAATATGCTTGACCCAGGATTTAACACAGCATGTCTCTGTGCAGAAAAGTCCATGAGGTATGAATCTTCGTCATCCACAGACAGGCTGTTGAGCAGTGCTTTCTGTTAGCCAGGAACGATCCCCCACGATCCCACTGAGATGGCAATGCTTAGTAACTTGTTAGTGACCTTGATGGCTGTGGGATTCCCTGTTGGCTTTACATCTTTTGCTCACTGTTTAGGAAATGAGTTTTTATTTTAAATCATTTTGTAAATGTTCATCTCGTTGCTTGGAGGGTTCTTGTTTCAGGGTTCCGATATTTTCATGTAGTTTAATACACTTAATTAATGTCAACAGCCAGAAGTTGGTCTTGTGGGGAAAATCCACTGAATATGTGAGTGGGTTAAGGAAGCAATGTGAGGGGTGTTATCCTGAACTAGTCTTTGGCCTTGGAGAGGTGATGAGGATGCACAGAAATTCTGTGAGAGTAATCTGCCAGTGTCGCTATTGCGCCCATGAGTTACATCAGCTTGAAAGGTAAAGACAAAGCAAGAAAATAAAGTCAAGAGTACACATTCAAGAGTGTGGATGGGCTAAATAGAATGGTATTTGATTAATTAAATGTAATTGTGAGGACAACCGTGTGCAACACAGGGAAAAAAAAAAGTATAGAAAACTTTGCTCTGCATATTGTTTCTTTCATGTTTTACCCCAACTGCCCACCGTCCTTTAGATAGTCTTTAGCAAGAAGGACATGCTTTCTTCTTTAATTTATCATCAAAGCAGTTTTCCCAGATGCTGTTTCCTCTCTGAACAACATGACTCAAGCTTTTACCGATAATGATGAAGCAACAGCTGCAAAGGTTATGAGTAGCCATAGGAAGTAGATTCTGTGCAACAGGTAGGTAATGTACATAATTCCTTTTAAAATGAGAATTGGAAGCATTATAGCATGAAATGAAGGAACAGCAGGAAAAGGGACATGTTTTTGCCCAGGGCTGTGAGACTGGCAGAGTTGTTGGATATACAATCTGAAATGTTTAAGCCTCAAATTGCAATATTTACTATTTCTTCTGTTTTTCTGCCTTCAATGGAATGTGATGCACCAAAATAATAATAAACCTCCCCCTTGCTTAACTGTCTCCCCACAGTTATAGTATGTGAGACTAAAAAGAGGGTGTTTGTTGGTTTTTTTTTTTGCAGGACTAGCTGGAGAAATGAATGGTAATAAATTCTGTCTCTGTTTTGAAAATGGAGATACTGTCATTTTTCAATGGCAGCAATAAAATTCTTACAATCATTTTTGTTTTGTCTGTATCTGCCCGTTATGACTTAAAGATCCAATGAGACTTTCTTGCCTTGAGTCACTGAAGGCTCCCATTTTTAGTAAGAACAGGAGAAAAGAACAACAAAGTCTTCTGACCAGTAGAATTTGACTAAGTTTTGTTTTCTAAAGCAGCTCTGGGCTTTAGGTGGAAGGGAAATGTATCTATGAGCAGATTGTGTTGTCTCTGTGGTAGCTTATTGTCACTTCAAGAGCTGGCAGGATTCTTGATTGCTGTGTGACACAGTATGAAATAGATTTCGCAGAGGGCTGCTCAAGTATTCAGCTGTGTACGTTTTTTTCCCTTCAATATATTTGTATTTTTCAGTGTATTGTGTATTTAAAAAGTGATGAAAGTTCCACCTGCTGTACAAACATAGACTGTTTCTGATAAGGATCAAAGCATACACATGCCTATGAGCATCACATCACCAAAGCTTTTTATCTTCTAATTTTTAGCAATAAAAATCTTAGAAATACAGTTCCTATTAGAAGTACTAAGAATTAAACCAGTCTTCTTGCTCCCTCTTGCATTGAGGCATACCTCGTATTTATCTGACTTTAATTGCTTCAGTTCCAGATAGTGCTGTACAAGTAAAAAGCACCTGGACTAATAGGACGAGGCCATTGAACCATCTGCCAGCACAGTTCTCTTCTTTTTGGATGCTGCCTCTTTTTAACCCAACCCAAATCAAAGTCAGCCTTTGCTGTCCATACGAATCTAGAGCTTTCATGTTTCGGGCTGGTGTCGTATCTCTTGTGGTATCCTCTCTTGCTAGATAGCAGTGCAGCAGAGTACATATTGCTGTTTGTTCACTCATTTTTTTCAAAGGTATTTGATAAACCCACTTACTAGGGATTGCACTTTTCCCCCTAGTTCCTGACATGTTTTTTCCAGTCTCTGTATTTATACATATTGATGCCTCCTGGTTTGCCTGTCAACGTTGGAACAGAATTCCTATACTTGTGATCACCTGAAATGTCATTCTCTTTTTTTCTGTGTTGTTTCATCCTTAGAAGTGTAGAATTGCAGTGGACAGTGTTTTCCCAGCCAGGAGAAAACAAGCTGCACATCCAGGCTTTTTGCCCAGGGGCATGTTTCCTGCCCCTTGTTCCCCCTAGGCTCTCCAGTTCTCTGCTGCTATATGTTAACACTTAAGCTCTAGGAGCTCTCAGAATGAAAGGTGCAGTGTATTGTTGCACCTCAACCAGTGTTAAGAAGTCAAGAAAGGCAAGTGAATTTCATCCAGCTCTTACATAAGTAATTTATCTGATTGAAACACTCCATTGTTCCCATAATTTGCAAATCATTCCAATGACAGCTTTGCAAATTCCTTCCGATTATAGTAAGCAAATAGCCGTCTACTGACTATGTAGGTGTACTGCTGTCCCTAGCATTCTGTTTGATGAAAAGCAGTGATATGCACCTGTTCATCTGCTTTGCTGCAGTGCTGCAGTGGCACATGCACAGGGAATCACAAATTGGCCTGCCCCTAGCATGCTGCTCTCCAGCAGCTCCTCCTGCAGCAGGCACCAAACGCTGACGGCTCAGTGGTTTGTGCTGGAGCTGACAGTGGTTGGTGGGCTCTGGCAATCCTGCACAGGATGCACGGGAAAACTGAGGCCAAGCTCCAGCACTTTTCCTCAATGGGGCTTTGGCTTGAGCATGAGTGGGAAGAATATGAATCACTTCTGATCTGGACAACTGGAAGATTAACAGCACTCAGATTTTACTTTTTTACATATATATGTATTTTTAAATCAGTTAAAATGTGTGTGGTTTGGTTTTCTGGTTGTTTTTTTGGGGGGAAGGGAGTCTTGTTGTTGTTTATTTGTTTTCTGAAAAGGCACAAAACATCTGCAAAATCATCTTCAGAGTCTGAATATGGCAAAACTGAGGATACGTTGTGCATAAGAATAATTGTGTTTGAATGGAACATTGTTTAACAGCAACAAATCACCTGCAGATTAAATCTTGTATTTAATTCATAATTATGAACACGAATTCTTCACTGTTCACTGTAACTGAGTGTATCTGAGCTTTGTTTTGCATGACATTTTTATGAAGCTAAAGTCATTGGAACCCAACGTGACTGCTGTGACGAGTAGTACGGAGCTAGGAGAAGGAGTGGCACGTCACAGATACATCCACATCACTTGGGCATGCAATGATACAACCATTTTAAGTTCCCTATGTGTGGAATACAGAGCAATATAGATTCCTCATTTGAGATCTGAATTGTCTTCTGCTGGTGTCTGCCCTAGCTATGACAGAAGCTGAGCAGTTACTTCTGTAGCTCAGGTGCCTCAGGCTGAAGGTGTGGCACAGCTTGTGCTCTTCTCTCCCTTACAGGTGGTCCCTTCTGGGGGGTTTGGTTAGCAGGAGGTGGGGCCGAAATCACGCTCCCCTTGCACGTGCTGAGATTAAGTTGAGTGACACTCATCAGAGATGCTAAATGTAGCACTTTTTTGTCACTTGAATACAGTAAACAAAATAACTGGGGAGACACTGCCATGAATAGAGCTAGTCTGCTACAACCACTGCAAGAATGTTTGAGCTTGCAAACAGACAGTAAGTTTTCCTCTGACTGTTTGGAGACTACAGCGGTGTCCTAAAGTATTATAACTTGATGGGACAGTTAGAAATCGGGAATTTCTTTTTGCAATACTATTTACTGTGCATAACACACAATAGTGTGCTTCCCTGATCTCTACTCCATTTGCCAAAAAAAAAAATGAAAGAATGAAAAAGAAGAAGGAGCTATGTTCCTGCTTTTTTTTTGCAATAGTCTGCAACTTGCTGAAAGGCCAGAATATACTTGTGGAGCATTTCGCCTCTCTTGTCTTTTGGGGATGTAAATTAGGGTTTTGGCAGGCCATTCTTTGTGTGCTGGTACCTCTAGCTCATTGCCATTGCTGATGAGCTCGGGCAGCTACTGAGAGCAGTGCACAATTAGTGCAGCAGCGGAATAGAGACTTTCTTGAAATGTCCTCTAGGGGTTTCTCAGGAAGGCATTTGCAGGGCTCTGAGCACAGTTGTTTCCAGTAGGATTGAGAGGGTTCATTGATGCTGAAGTTACTGAGTTCATTAAAGATATTCTACTTAATGCTGAAAATCTGCATATAATATACAAGTCTTTGGAAGGTGCGAACTATTACTTCCCATTGCTTAGCACAATACCATGGATGAATTTACTTGAAGAATGCCAGAATTGCTGCATTATTAAACAGGTGTAGGAATGAGGATATGAAACTTTGAACCCTCCTTGGCTGGAGACTTGCAAAATTACTAGCAGAAATGCCAGTCGTATGACTAATTTCTAAATAAACGGGGTATGACTTCCAGGGTTATGGATATTTTGAACAAATCATAGAAGCAAGTTAAAAATAATGTCCATTGTGCCATTCTGGGTGGTTAAAAAAAAAATAATAATCCAACTTCAGTATCATTTAGGGCTGTGTCTACTTTGGCAGCTTGTGGGGAATTAAGGTTTATCGTTAGGTTCCCCCAAAAGCTGCTAGACTTTCAGCGCCGTTAAGGAAAGAAACCCACATTTACGGTGGCTAAGTTAACACTGTACTTAGTTTCTGCAGTTTGCAAGTAATTGTGTGTTGTTCTCTGCAATAATGCTGGTTCACAGCAAAATGTACAAAATGAAGCAGAGCCCCTTGCTCTATTATCTGTCATCTCAGCCCAAGTACTCACATTGTTCTCTCTGTAGGCAATGAATAATCTGCTTGATGCTGACTTTGTGCTTTGGGCAACACAAACCCCTTACTAAGGAAAGTGGCGTTTTATGTTTTTAAGGCACAAGTGCTGACCTTCATTGAAGTCCAGCAAAACGTTCTGAGCAGTTGCAAAGGACAGGCACTTCCTCTCATTCATGAAGCCTGCAAGAACATTTGAGATGTGACTTTCAAAAGCACTCTTCACTGGCATGACACTGCAGACATTAAAGCCAATGGGAGTTTTATTTCAGAGGGAGCAGTCAAGCCAAAATGGAATGCCCTACTTTATATGTCAAAACTGCAGGAATTAGTTATAGTAAACAAAGCCATTCAAAATAATCAGGGATGTAGAAAGGAAAATGCAAGTTTTATGCCAAGAAACGAAGTAACAAAATACTCCTGTTTGCCTTAATATGTCTTCAGTGGCATGTGTGTACCACCTTCTCTGCCATGTTACAAAGTACAGCTCCCCAAAAAAAGCAAGGCAAAGCAGTGGTGATTACAGATGGTCAGTGTAAGTGGCACTGGCATGAGAGGCTGCGGGGAGCTGGGAGTGGCTCATAGGTAGCCTGGGGAAGGTTTGCTGCCAGAGGTTCACCATCAACTCAGAATCTATTGTTACTGATGCAAGCTGGGGTATTTCTAGGGTTGGATTTAAATAAATGGGGAAAACTGAAATGGAATTTGCACTGGGAGGAGGCACTATGAGTATGTAAGTAGCTAATAAAGAGCAGCACGGCTCAGTCCTTCATATGCAGTGGAAGATGCACATCATTCCTGGAGAGAGCTACCTGCAGTGCTTTGGTAGTAGTTTCTGTCGTACTAGTTCTGTCTCTGAATTTGCCCGGGCTCTGTTCTTGTACACTAACCCCAATTGTGCTCCAGGGTGTTCTGCAGTTGTAGCATAAAGGATGACCTCTTGTATCCAGCACCTTTTTGCATGGGTGAAGTGGAGAGCAGCTCTCAGTGAACCTTCAGCTTGTGCTTCTCCATGCTGCTTCCTCTCAACGCTCTTCTCTCTTTGGCGCTGCCTAACTCTGACTCTGGCTGTCCATGGGGTTTTCCTTTGTGCTTGATCTAACCATGTGGTAGAACAATACAAATTGAACATGGTTCTGTCAAGCACCATGGAAGGCTGCATACTCCCTGCCGCATGGCATGCTGGGATACTTCTGCTGTTTTCAGAAGCATCAAAAGGTGAGAGATTCCCCTTTTCTCACAGGAAAAGTGAAAAAGATGATGCGTGTTGCTTAACCAGACTCCAGGCACCTGGGGGACTGCTGGGGGGATCCCTGGTGACAATTGGGTCCGACTTTCCAAAGGGCTTGCATGCAGAATAACCGTTTCCAAGTAATTAATCTGTTCTTAGAAGGCAAAAGTTAGGCATCTTGTTGGTGGATGTGATTCAAGGGTGGCTCCAGTCATACCTACAGAGATGAAAACTCTTTTTTGTCTGCTTACCTTATGAATAATGTAAACTGCATCTCTCTATCTGAGCTGTCCTGTGAGTCCTTCTGCTTGAGGGACGTTTTGGATGCCGTGTTGTGTAATGAGATGTCTGATGCTTAACGTAACCTTGGACCTGATTTGAGCAATCTCAGTGTGCTGGCATTACATTATGAAGAAGTATGCTGCAAAAGAACCTTAGAAGACTCTGCAAAGCGTTGTCTTTTATCGTGAAATGACATGGGTTATGTGGCCTGCATGAAAGCAGTTATCCAATAGTCACACAGCACAAAGCTGAGTCAACATGCTCTAATGAGCCTTTTTGGATCAGCCAGCATAGGTAAGACCTTTAATGTACTTCTTCCTAACCTTCCTCCCAGAGCTTATTACACCCATTTCGTAAAGTACTTTGAGGGCCTTGTGTGGAAGTTTTCTTGTATGGAAATGCTGCCTCATCTCACAGAGCTGCTGCATATCTGTTGTGGAGCCATCAGAAGGAGGGTGTGTGTGGTTCTTAGATTTTCTCTGTAATTACAGATAAGAATTAATGCTGTGGATGGGAAATGATGTAAAACAGTGTACACACATCCTGCTTTTTTTCCTGAAAATATATGAGAATTGTGATCAAGTGGTTAAGTAAAGAAGTAAGAGTCAGGATTCCTGGGGTTTTGGCCAAGTATTAGACCCGTGATGTCCGTGATCTTATTTTTTGCCAAATTTCAGACAGTTGGATCCATGTTTTATAGAAGGAAACCATCAGGTCAGTCGTCACTCCTCTGAAAAAAAAATAGCTTGATTTTTTCCAGAACGGATCATCCAGCACTCCTTTTGAGTCCTTCTGGAATTGTTCATTTTTAAAAACTGAAATCAGGTTTCCTAAGCAATTGCTTACAACGGGAGAAAAAGCTATTTGTCTGTGCTGCTTAATTTTTCTGTGTGAGCACTAGAAGGGCACCTAAAATATGTGAGCACTTGGAAATGTAGTGTTTCTTTGTCACAGTACTGCTCTTCTATAAAATGGCATTTGGTTTTGCTCGGTGATACTGTATGAGTTACAATGCGCTGATACCTGGTAGTGGTGTCACATAGATTGTGAAATGAAAACGTTATCAGTGTAACTATCAATTCAGATAAACACCGTTACCCTCAATAAAATACATGCCTTGCTCTTGCTTCGGCTCCTCATAATACTCATATTAAAAATATTTTTTGGTTTTGGAAATTACTGAAAACTCCTGATCATGTTTTCCATTCAGCCAGGCTTTGCAGAGTTCTCATCTACAATGCACGTGTGCTTTCAAGTGTGATAAAATGACCAAATGCTGGTCTGGAATAGTCAAATAAAGTCAAGTGCGTTCTCGGTGCACATCCTGCATCTCTTTTCCGTGGCTTTCCACCGGTGATTTTAGGAAATACAAAAAGTACTACGTGCATGTGATGTTTGATTGTGCTTCCTGAATCCTGTCACATCCACTCAGAGCCCTGTAGTAATACAGCAATAAAGACAGGAATGGGTTATGTACCTAACTAGTTCTGCAAGCAGATGGCTCAATTTCGCGTTAGTATCCCAGATGGGAATACCTTAATAGAGCAGCCACCTGTCAAAGTGACCTGAAGGCTCAGGTCAAATAGTAAATTTTATTTAGTCGTTGGCAGGTGATTCCTGCTTTCTCATGGCCTAATGGGTGACTAAGTACTTGCTGAGCATATATGTGTCATTGGTTACTTCTGGTTATGCCTACCTGGGTAACTCTCATTTGAACCTTTATTTTATAAATATTTTTATAAATTTAAATAAAATAAAATATATTAAGGAAGGAAGGAAAATATGAAGGTCCCTTCCTCTCCTGCTGAGTAGATAGGGCTTTCCCCTGCTGAAAGTGTGGAGGCAGAGGACTGGTGGCCACGTGACAACAGCTTCCCATGGCTGATGCAGGCTGGAAAGTTATAGATCATCAGGAGTGTGAGTCTGCTAAGTCAAAATGTGGTAAATATTCTCTATTTACTCTGCCAAAAGCTTCAGAAAAAAGAAAAAAAAAAACCACAACAAAACCCAGCTATCATCCTCTGATATTACATACACCCTTTTCTCCTTCACAAAGCGTCCCCCTTACTTTCTCTTCCTTCTTTATTTCCTTTAGGAATATTAATCCTTTATCTGTAAGTTGACAAAAACATATACTTAATAAAATCTTACCCTGTGTAACTTCATGATGGTTGTGATTATTCATTCAAAGAATGCTTTTACATTGAAGGTTAGAATTGCTTCTTCAAGAGTTAATTTGAGGACTTCCAAGACACTTTCTGATCACTGAAAAATATTGCTGTTTTTTTCAATGTGTACTATAACTGTAGCAGTTTTAATAAACTCTGATCCTTGTAGCTGCTTATCACTGGCATGGTTTTGAGGAATCATAAGCAACCAAAACTACTCCTTTATAAGCCTAAGCAAATATAGCTGGTTTTGGAATCAAGAAATTGTACATTCGTCACTTGACATTTTATCCTGGCTGCCAAGCCTGGAATTTTTAGGACTGGAAATCAGATGTGGGTTTTTTTTCTCCAAAAGATAGAATTTAAATGGCGGTCATAAGAAGAAATGTTAAGTATTTTAGAAATACTTCAGAATGCGCAGTGCTCCTCATATATTAAGTGCTGTGCCATCAGGCTAAAAAAACACTAGTCAAGTCTCACTATAGACGTATAATTTACAAGAACCATGATAACCTGCAGGTATTTAGCACCACAAAAGTGGTAGTGTACAAAGCTGCATGTAATGTTTATCATAATCCAGCTTGGAATTACAAAACCAAACCCACGTGTGTCGGCAGAATCAAAATGTTAGATTGCCTGCAGAACTGCTTGCTTTCAGTGCATCACCCTGTGCAGGTAATGTGTAACAGAAGTTAAAATAATAGGGGTTTTAGGTGATTCCTTTCTTCTTCTTCTAAAAAAATAGTATACAGTGATAAAATGAGCACTGGTGTATTATCAGTCTGGAAGAGGGAAGCAGCTAAAGAATGTCGTCAAGTCTCTAAAACAAAATTTCAGCTCAATTTTCTACTGATGTTTTATGGTTCTTTACAAAATCTGAACTTGCTCAAATCTTTCCCGAGAAAGCCTTGAAATTGGCTTTTAGGACTCTGGAAAGTTAAAACTATTTCTTGTAGTTATGATCACTGGACATTACACAGAATTCGTGAGACAATTCTGGAGTTTCCATTGTGCAATATGAAGTGAGTGGGCAGGTATTGCATGGCGGGGTCTGTCTTGATTGCATACACATTTATTAATGCTGCTGGTTCCTTGAAACACAGAGATCAAGTTTCAAACCTGCTGTTATTAAAAGAGAAAAACCAAACCAGAAAAGGACAGATTAGTTCACTGAGCCTAATTGGAAAAGCATTTCATTAGAATGGGTCAAAAAACCTAGTCAAAGAGGTCTGGCAATCACGGTATAATGGCACATGAGGGAGTGCTTCTCACTAAGTATGGTCTACCCGTTTCTTAATTAAAATGAAAATGATTTAAAGTGCTATTACTTTCTTATGCTGTTTGTTTTATGTAGTTAATAAAGGTTTCTAACTGTTGGAAAATTGACAAGGTACTCTTATACAAGGTTGCTCTCTAAGACAGCTCTAATAGCTGATGCTTGAATTTTTTTTTTTTAATGACTTCATTAAAAAATTTTTGTCATTTGAATGCATCAAAATATCTCCTGCTTTCATGAGATCCCTTTTCCTACTTGCTGGAATAAGTGCAAAATCTGAAAAGGTAACTTTGCTGGAGCTTCCTTGAAGCAGACCCCAGTAGCTAGCTAGACATTTAAAGAAAGATGCCTTAACAGGTATGCTGGTTAGATAGACAAGGAGTTAATTTGTCAAGGGAAGAATGAAAAAACAGAGGCTAGTCTTGGAGAGTCATTTGAAAAATTGTTGAAAAAAACTTTTTGCAAGTATTAAAATTGGGTACAGGAGCTTGTAGCTGAAAGGAGGCAGTGTTGAAAGCCGGTTCCATAACGTCTCTGATTGCTGCAGTTATCATGAGCTGTTTGTTGGAATATATTTTCCCTTTATTGCAGGGTCAGAGGATTACAGAAGTAAATTCACTGGGAAGTGTTTCATGGATCTTGTCTGTCCTGAGAAGTGTCGCTGTGAGGGAACAGTTGTGGACTGCTCCAACCAAAAACTCACCCGATTACCCAGCCACCTTCCGGAATATACCACTGATCTGTAAGTGCTGCCCCTCCAAGATGTGCTCAGTCAGGCACGTTGGGTTTCCTAGATTTTAAAGGCTGTATAAGGGACTCACCAAATCAAGGCACCTTCTGCCTTGATCCCAACGTGAAATGGGGTAGGTTAATTTAACTCTCACGCTAAATGTAGACATGAGACAGGAGCCGTGGCCCTGTGCATCAGCTGCCTCTCCATGTCGTCTTTACACACTGCTTTGTCACATGGCTCACACGAGCTATTTTCATGGTTCCTCTTCCTTTGACCTTTGACACCTTTGCATTGATCATAATTGTCTTTTTCTAACATAATTGTCTTTTTTTGTTCTTAAGACACGATATGTGAACTCCCACTTACTGTTGTTCTGAGGTTAAGATAGAAGAATATAGGAGAGTGACATCCAGAAACACAGAAAAGTCTCTGTAGAAAAAGTGAGCTATATCAGAGAAAGAATTTACATCCCAAGCCCGCCAGGATGGCAGCTTTTGCATTATTTTAGAAGATCAGTGGAATTTTATGGGAAAGAACTCAGTATCAAATTGCTTCCATTTACGTGGACCGGATCTCCAACTGCATGTCTCCTTTACAGGATGCATGAGGGAGGTTTAGTCATGCAAACAAAGCCTTGTGATGGTTAAGATTAATGATCTCTTATTGTGTGTATTGAAAGAAGGCATTCTCACACTGTCCTTCGGTATCACACTCCTAAAGGCATCCTAAGCTTTTATAACTTTTTTCACTCTGGGAGTCTGAGACACATGGCAGATTGTATCTTGTTTGCAAAGGTCATAATTCTCTCTGTGTGACAGTCCTGTATGTCACAGAGATATATCTAAAGAGATCTGTGAAGCATTAAATGTCTTTCTGTTTTTTTCCCATCAGGCGTTTGAATGACAATGATATTTCTGTGTTGGAAGCTATTGGACTCTTCAAGAAATTGCCCAACCTCAGAAAAATGTAAGTTTAAGTTATTTGCTTGCTAGAATATGTGTTGTCTTGGACTGCAAGGAAGGAGGAAGGAATGAAGTTTTATAGTTTAGTACTGCATTAGCAGAATTCATTATTTTTAATGTATGTTTAAGGAAACAGAGTGATTTACCTCTCAGATGGACCAGCCCAGTTAAACCACAGTGAGTAGTTCAGGAGTCAGTTTAATAAGCAGAACCTGAAGTTTCTTGAGGAGGCAAAAGTCAGAATCAGCTGTTACCTGCTGTTTTTTTCCATAAGCATAATTTTTTCCATGGCAATTGAGGTCTCAGTCATCTGCCACTTATTATACAGAAATAAATTTTATTTTGTGGAAATGAAATGGTAGAATGTTGTGGTATGTGGCGTGTGGGCTTATCACATGCCTCCTTCTCTTTTCAGTGATACCACCAAACTGCTCTGCAGCATGAATGTATGAATGTCACTGAGTATCTTCCTCTGTTTGTCTGTAGTATTTAAGTCTTCTAGTGCCATCCTGCTCCTGAGAAGAACTCACTCTGTAAAAGCCAGCCAGACTGTTGTTACGAGCTGTAAAATACTCTGCAAGCTTCATTCCTGAAACAGCTTTGAGGTTCTCCCCCTAAACTATACTTTAAAACTCTATGTGCACCACCAACAGCCTGTAATATTCTAGGGAAAACTCTGCTCAGAACAAGTTGTTAGTATGTTAAAACAGAAAAATGAAAGACCAAGCAGAGCTTTTGCAGTTGGGCTGCACTCTGGTGGTTGTGTTTGCGGTAATTCGGCCGCGAACACCACGATGAAATGTTAAAATTAACCTGGAAGGTCTAGCAGGATGAATGGTTCTGTGAAGTCTGAATAGCACGTAGTTTGTTCTGTGTTGAAGTAAGAAGATCAACAGAAATAATATTATTATAAACCTTAGCCATAAGCTAAGCAAAATCTGACTGAAAAGTGAACTGTGTGAACAATCTCACCTTGAGAGCTTCCTAAATCTGTTCATTTCCTATTCATAGCAACACATAAAGTAAACCTAGGCTTTCTGAAATTTTCTTTTGACCTCTTCCCTAAAATAAATGTCTGGAAATAGGATTAAAATTTATCACTATGGTAAATCAGGGAGTCCCTAAGGAAACAATAGCCTCTAGAGTGACCAGATTGACTACAGAATCATAGAACATAGAATAGCTCGGGTTGGAAGGGACCTTAAAGTGCCCATCCAGTTCCAACGCCCTGCCATGAGCAGGGACCCCTCCCACCAGCTCAGGCTGCCCAGGGCCCCGTCCAGCCTGGGCTTTAGCACCTCCAGGGATGGGGCATCCACAGCTCCTCTGGGCAGCATGTTCCAGGGCCTCTGAGTAAAGAATTTCCCCTTAAGATATAATGTAAATTTCCCTTCTTTTCCTTTAAAGCCGTTCCCCCTTGTCCTATCACTATCAGACTGTGCTCTCCTTTGGATACTGCCAGAGGCCATAGGTACCTTGGGAAATATTCAGGACTCATTTTCTTTTCCACTGTCTTTGAGTATTTCAAGAACAGTTCCTGAGAGAAGCTTAGCACTGTGAGAGGATGGGGTTTTTCTGTAATGGGGTTTTGCTGTAAAGCCTGTCAGAAGTTTTCTAATAGAAATAAAAGAGTTCCTTGTCAAGTGCTGCAGCTGTCGTATAGGAAAGATTATTTTACTGCTGGGAAGGACAGACTAGAGCTCTCTTGAGTTGCAGAGCAGACAAAAGTTTCACTGCTTTTATTTTTCAAGATTTGTATCAGCAGTTGATTATTTTTCTGGTAATTCTAGTCTGAAAAGTATGTAATTTCTCATGTCTGTTATTCTAGTAGGTCAGGCCTTAGGGACGATATATTTTCTGAGTGAGTAAGTGCTGTCATCTACCAACTTTTTGTTGTGTTCTGATAAGTGAAACTTTAATTCTGGAAAACAAAGAAATCTGTAATTGACAATGCTTCAAGTGGTGTTATAGGGCACTATCTTCTTTACCTATTGTAAATCTTGTCTTTTCTCTTGCAACTTTGTTATAGCATTTAATCATGGATTTTCAAATCTCTTGCGTGGGGAGGGTACATATAATTGGGCTTTTCTGCAACTGCTAGCTTATTTTTGGATAATTCTATGTTGTTGAAATGATGCGGCATTATTAACTTAAAGGAATGAAGTTGCCTCTCTACAGAAGTCCTTTGCCAGCAAAGAAAATTGAGATGGTTTGGGTGGTGTAAAGGTGCCAATTCCTTGGCAAATTATGGCCAGCCTTCCTCTCCAATATTTGCATTTTTTTGCCTTGAGTATCCGATCATCCATTAAAATTGCACCCATTTTTAGGAAATGTGTCTAAATATCTTTTAGATGGTAAAAAAATAACTAGTAAAACATTTAACTACACATACAGGTTAGTTTGCAATCTGTGAGTTGAAAGTCAAAAGTCTTTTAATAACTCATGCTCCCTTCCCACCACAAACATTTACTTAGTTATCCATTTATTTTTGTACAAATGAGCATCATGATGTGATCTTAACTATGAAAGGGATTACTGGGAGCAATTATTTATGCCAGCATTACAAAAGGATGCTGAGCTATAAACATTTCCATTATAGAAATAGCTGAGCCCCCAAATTGAATGCATATGTCAGAATATCTGTCCATGACTTGTTTTTAACTCACATTAAGTCCTCGTGTGAGTGTTAGCACAAAGTACAAAACCCCTGGAAAGCAAAACCTGCATTTAAGTTTTCTATATACTTCTGTATCATTTTTGGCTGATTGCTGGCATACTCCTTTCTGGTCACAGAATGCACAAGAGGTGATGGACCACATGCTGGGCCCAGTGTCTGACAGTTGTTCAGCAGACATAAACCAGCATACTCAAGTTTCCCACATGAAACGTATCTCTAAGACTCAACATTTTTTTATTAAGTGATGACTTCTGCAAAGAGCAAGACCCACATTATTCGTGTCTGAGGCCAGGCTGCCCTGTTGCCATGTCTCCTGTCAACTTACATCCCAACAAGATTGCCTGTTCTTCTGAGCATTGTACCCCAGGTGTTAATCTGATACTTCGTCATTTGTTTTATATCACCTGGAACTGGATTTTGAGGCTATTACTCATGCTCTGTGTAGTGGGATCATTTCTGGAATAAGATATTGTTCAATATTAGCAGGAGTGCTGGAATTGGCATCTTCTTGGGAACAAGTGTGTATGTTTTACTTTCTCTTTTTTATTGTAGATAGTAAAACAAAAATAGCGTTTCCTGTCAAAAGCCTAAACAAATAGGATTACTCACTGCAATCTGTACTGGACTTCATAAGGGCGTGCTTGAAGGACTGAGGCCCAAGGTCTTAATGTGCTTACGGACTTTTACATAAGTGTTTTAAATAATTAAAAGGCATTAATTTTTATGCGTCTCTAAGGGCATTTTATCATTCAGAAGTTCTCTATTCACTGGGTTTTTCACAAATATGAAATATTCAGAAGATTCACTTTTCATTCCATCAGAACTTCACTTGACTCTCTACACTGAAGTTCTCCAGTGTTGATCTGTCACAAACATCTTGAGACTGCATAGGCAGAGTAAATATTTAGAAAATAATCTTGTATATTGCAGTAGGTGTGAACTGAGAATGAAATGATACTCATTTCATTCTAAAAGATGGTATTAAATTTAAATGCCTAAGAGTTTGTGAGTGTGCATATTAAAATTTGTATCAGATGCATTCAGTCATGCAGTTTTTTACATTATACTAGTGGTCAGTATAAAATAAAGATCCTGGTGCGCAAAATAAACGTGCTCCATATTTCAATAGGTGCTACCTATTTCAGTGGTAGTAATACTGTTTTTGCAGAGCACCCTGTCCAAGCAGAATCTGTAAATTCAAGGACATTAATCGGTGTTAGAAAACCCTGTTTATAGTAGGTCTGAGACACTTATCATCAATGAGATGAGGAATAAGAGCTGGTAATTCCATGGATTTAGATACTCTTCATGAGTCTGATCTGTATTTTTTATGAGGGGAGAAAAGGAGAGCTATTTGTAAGTACATTAAATACACTTCTGAGCTGCTGTATCCTCTCCTTGCTGACTGCATGCTTTACTAGATAGCCACTGAAAAGCATAGAATAGAATCATAGAATCATAGAATTGCTCAGGTTGGAAAGGACCTTCAAGATTATCAAGTCCAACCGCAACCTAACCATACTGCTCTAACAACCCACCGCTAAATCATGTCCCCGAGCACCACATCCAAACGGTTTTTAAACACATTCAGGGATGGTGACTCAACCACCTCCCTGGGGAGCCTGTTCCAGTCCACCCTTTCTGTAAAGAAGTTTTTCCTGATATCCAACCTAAACCTCCCCTTCTTCTCCCTTCCAGTATGATGATAAATGTTTTGAATTAAACACTAATCCTTTTCTTATTGTGACTGGTTGTCTCTTTCCAGAAATCTGAGCAATAATAAGATCAAGGAGATTCGAGAAGGCACGTTTGATGGAGCTTCAGGAGTGCAGGAGCTGATTCTGACAGAGAATCAACTGGAATCAGTGCACGGACGAATGTTTAGAGGCCTCACAGGGCTGAAGACATTGTGAGTGCAAAGACCTATCTTTCTCTTTTCCACTGTATCTTGAGTGGGAGCGCTCAAGTTCAGCAGTGCTTGCTAAAATCTCTGTTAGTAGACACCAAGATCAAACGCAGTGTCTTGTTTCAGTGTGATGAACCTGCAGCAAATTGCTAGCCCTGGGTAGGTGTGAGATTGATGTACTTTCTGTAGAAGAAAACAGATTTTCAAAAGCTTCAGGGGCAACTTGATGGTGAACCTGTCATGGGCCAAATTTGGGCACTTTTAATCATTTAATACTTAGGCTATTTCCAGTGTAAACAAGGCATTTGTTAGCTATTAGTTCGTTCACCCACATTCTCCTCCACTCAAGTTGGAATTGTTGGGCTGCTTAAACCAAACCTCAGAGGAGAGCAGGAACCTATGGGATTTTTAATATCCTACAGACTGTGAAATCACCAGGAAACAAAAGAAGAAAGGCTCGAGTTATTGCCACCACCAGAAGTAGGTGTAGCTAAGCAATTTAAGGCAGGCCTAACCAAATTATTGCAGGTCCTGCAGGCAGAAGGTAGCTGCCCCATTCACTTTGCACCAGGAGCAGCTGTCCATAAGCACACGCATGCCTTTGGGCTGTCCAGCACCCCAAGTGCTATAAAACATACCTGCAGCTGTAGTATTAACGTGGTTGTGGTTGGGGACAGTGCATATGAGATATAGAGCACAAATGCATAAGAAATCAAGTTGGTGCTACTTTTGTTCTTAGAACAACTTTGCAATTTACTTCTTATAACTATTGCTTATACATAAACTCACAGTAAGTAGCACTCATTTACTTTCAAGTTAAAAAATATATTGGAAGAAGAATCAAAGACAGGATTTCAAGATGGCATCCAGTCAACTCCTTTTCCCCATCCTGAGAAGCAGTCAGGCCTCTGGTGACCACAAAGATTCATGCCAGATGATGAGTATGATCTGTATGTGAAAAATACTCACTTTTGCACAGTCTCCCTGCTATGGAAAGAAAACACTTGACGAGGTGGCTGCTGTCAGTAAGTAGACTCCAGGAATCAAAATGAAATTTAAAATCTGCAGTGTAGTCATTAGCAGCAAATGCATCTTATGTTGCACAATATCATGGCACAATTCCTTCAGTCCAAGTACAAGAAAAATATCCAGGCTTTGCTTGGAGGACTTTGGCCTGTAATGACAAATAGGGATCTTTTCTTTTGTTATTCCTTAACATTATTTTCCTGTGGTTACAGCCATCTGTTCTTTAATGTATGCATTTTACTAAGGGAATTTAAAATATTGTCCATAGATACTAAATTAATTTTCATAATGTAAAGCAGCCCGTAGCCATGCTCCTAAAGAGTATTCAGCATTTTTTTTTTAATAAAAAGACACTTAATATTCAAGCTATCCTGCTGACCTGACCTGCATTTCTCCCTAGCTGATAAAGCAGTCTAAATACGCACAGCGTGAAATGAGGATCTGTAAGTATAAGTTTTCCTTCAGGAAGGGCACACAGTGCATGGTGTTCTGTGGTATGAAAGCAAAGGTTTAAGTTTGAGGGATGTATATGTCTACCCATTCATTAACTTGCTTTGAACACTAAAGTTAAGACCTTTTATGAAGAGGCCACACTGGACAGGATAGTAGTCCAGTTTTTAAAAGACTTTTTCCTAAAATGCAATAAGTGACCATGAAATATATATTGTAATCCAACCACCTTGCAGAACTATTGTCTGATACTTAACATACAGAACTGAGAAAATGTTTCCTACTGCTTCAATATATGAATTTCCAGAAGTGACCAAAGCTACTAAAGGCCTTTTTTTATATTTACGCTCACCTTTTGGAGCTTGTGGCCTTGACCTGGCATTCAAGCAGCTTAGTACTTCACACGTAAGGTGTGAGTCTGTGTGTCTGTGACTCTTTTCTGATGGTTTCACTGCTGCAACACAAAAACTGCTGAGACTGTGGTGGCTGTGATGATAACTATATGTAGGGAACAGCAACGCTAAAGCTGTGCAGTATCCAGGTCTTATACACTGTTTGTGATTACACTGTGATTTCTTCTCTGCTCTATTTAATCTCTCTTTGGTGTCTTTGAAGAGTCTACTGATCTAATACCTAAATGCACAACTTGCAGGAGATTGCAATCCAGACTTCTGAGGGAGTCTGAATTTTCATTGTTCGCTGCATGAATCTGATACCGTAGTCCTCAATTTAGAGGATCAATCCACTGGAAGAGCAGCATGAGCTGCATATATTCTGTGGATTTCTGGTAGTGTGCTTTAATTACTGAATAATTTTTCATCTAAGTAGAAATATTACAGCGGTGATGTTTACAGATCCAGCTGTTGATTGGCATGAATTGTAACAAATACTCATGAGCCTTTTTTTGCTGTGGAGAGAAACAAGACACTACAGTCTTTCCGATTAATTAGACATTATCATGGAGTTCATTGTTACCATAACAACTCAGAGAGATGTATCTTCCAAAACACAGCATTGATTCATCTGTTAAAAACACAGAGCAAAAAATAAAAAAAAATATGGAATGGTTACTGCTTTCTGTCCTGTCAATTAATGAGACTAATGAGATTTCAGAGCTTGCTTTTGGTCTGGAAATCTTTCCTAAGCTATTCCTTGATTTCTGCTAAGGGCTCTGTTTCCTTCCGTGCTTTTGCATTGTGGATTACATCCATGATAGAAGCAATGCAGTTAGTATTATTGTTACATATTTCTGACAATCTTTCTCAATTCATCTCTGAAATACATCTTGTTCTCAGACACTTACTAAATCAAGAGGCTTGAGAGTGTTTAATTCAAATTTACCACTAGTTTAGTCCTCCTCTAGCTGTTTAGTCCTACAGCAATCAATAAAAATGGAGCCCAGCGGTTGCCAAACCATCTGTTGATGTCCTAGAAACAGGACCTCCTAACCTGAAACTGTACCCACTCCCAGTATTTCCTAATTTCTTGCTTTAATCTTTTCAGAATGCTAAGGAGCAACTCTATCAGCTGCATAAACAATGACACCTTTGCTGGACTGAGCTCCGTGAGGCTCCTTTCTCTGTACGACAATCACATCAGCACCATCACACCTGGAGCCTTCAGCACATTAGTCTCTTTGTCTACAATGTAAGTTACCTTAAAATGTGAGCATGCCATGATGCTTTTGTTCTGTACTTTTTTTGCAAGATGAGTTTCAAAATCAAGAGTCTTACTTATTCATATTTGGAAAACCTCATTTAAAGAAAGAAAACCCTATCCTACTGAAATCGCAGGTTTGGTTCATAAAAACATTAGAACTGCTTCAGCTGGAGTAGCTAGAAAAGCTTTTATGTTGCCAATTTCAGGCAGAATGAGTGCACGTTTTGCCATGTTAGTGCAGTGCACAGGAGGAGTTCATATAAAACAGCTTCTTCAGATTCAGAACTGCATAGCTTATCTTACACTTGAGCTCCCCGAAGCTCCATTAGTTTCAGTAGAGTCTAATTTTGACCAGTCTTCTTGGATTCCAGTTGAGTAAGTTAAATATCAGAAGAAAACAAGTAGCTAATGCTTAGATTTTCAGGAGAACCTAAGAAGACAAAATACTCCAGTCCTACTGAACGTGAATTCGAAAATTTTAATCTAAGCTTTTCTGACAATTGTCTTACATTTCTCAGTACTTCTTTGAAGCAGTTCCATTGCTCTTCAAATATTCTTATGTACGTCTTATAATGTGTCCATTTCAATAAAGTACAGACTGATAAATATGGAGAGAAAGTCTGCTCTTTGTTTCCAGCTGTGAATGTGGACCCTGATGTTGCTGTTAGTGGAAGCTGTCTGATTAATTCCCTTCACACTGCCCTGAAAATAGACCTTAATTGTCCAACAAAAACAAACTATTGGAGCTATTGCATTTCAGGTTTTGAACCTAGATTTTGTTTTCATTTATTTTCTGTAGCCCCCAAAGCCTCCTTGAAACTGGTGGACAAAGAAATAAGCACAACTAGATTATTTTTATTGACTGTTTTCAAGTCATGGGTCAAATCTAGTGGTAGTCACTGAAAGCTTGTTCTCTCAGTGCTGCAAGCAGTGCCTACCTGCTTCTTGCACAATTGCTTCGGTATTTCCTTCATAGCTGTAACTCTGAATCAGTCTGTAAAGTCCCTGCCTTGTTTGTACGGATGTGTCATGTCATATTTTGTTAGAAGATGCCCAGTTTCCTTTTTTCAGCTGCAGATGATGAATATTAGAATTTACAGCAAGGGTAGCTAAAGCCGCTCCTAAAAAGACTGCATTGCTTTGGCCCTGCCTTTGTATCACGTTGGTCATGGCAGGTTGAAGACACATTTTTGGTTTGATCCACAGACAGTAAAGGCAGAAGGAGGTTTGCTTTTGACTTCTTGTGACACTAGGACCTAGATGGGCCATAGTGATATTTCACAAATAACTGCAAAATGCAAATGAGTTCATTTCCTGGCAGCACACTATTGTAGGTAGTTATATGAGATGATAACACTGCTGAAGATGTATACTATGACTACTTTTCCCATTCAGCCCACACTTATGAGTTAATTAGGGTTTGGAAAATACAAATACTCTGTATCTGTTAATGGGTGCTAGAACTTATTACAAAATTTAACGTTTCTTTCCTTTTTTTATCTTGGCATATTTACAGCACTTAAAAATATACTGCTTCTTTTGTTACTGCTTAGTGTATCAGCCTCACTATACTATGAAAACATGGGCAGCTCTGAAAATAATGTGCTGATGGTTTTCAGTAGAGGAAAAACATAATTTTGTAAGTTATTGAGGAAAAAATAGCAGTTTTTATTATTTCTTAGTAGTCAAAATATGTATTTAGCATCCTGATTTGAAGTGTACTTGCACTTTTGTATATGTGGTATTCAGTCATGTCTTTCAGTTCTCACACTGTCAATTGGGCATGTTTATAAGCATAACTGCTTTTTCATGACTTAAGCATGCAACTATTCTCACATAAACTTAACTTGAATCCCAGGATGTATTCAGCTGAATTTCAACAATATCCAGATGTGTTTCAGCATGCTTTTCTAACAGGTCACCAGAATTCCTTTAAAGAGTTAATATTCTACGGCTTCTTTGCAATTTTTAACAGAGACACTTGCAGTAGGATATGAATATTTCATTCCTCAAGACTTCTATTCACCCTTGATTTTGCAAATATGTCTATGTCCTTGAGGAAGCACTTAGGAATTTAATGTTAGTAAGACATCTTTGCTAAAAAGCGTGATTGCTTTGTTTCTGTTACAGTGGTTAAATCTTACATGTGGGAACTCTGATTACTAATTATGAATTTTTAAAACAATTTTCTCAATGTTTCTGTTTGTGATAAGTCCACTTGAACTGCCTGATTCCAAGATAAAATTGTGAAAATAATTGGCAATCTTAGACTTTCAGCTGCTTTTCAAGTCAAGGAGGGGATCTCTTGCCCAACACGACACATCAGAGATCCCCAATCTCAATTTTTCCAGAAGCTGCATCACAGTCTTGCTTTAGAAAGAGTATATATGTGGGCACACCACCGTCATATTAAAATAAAGCAGAAAGAAGCTGCTCCTCAGTTGGACAAAGGATGAAATCTAGGTGCCACTAAAGTAGCAGTAGGACACGTGTAATTGTGACGAGATACATTTTTAATGTTTCAGAACAACAGGTCTCTTCTCATTTTATATGTTGCTTAGTTGCTAGGAAAAGTATAATCCAAATGTAACCCAAGGATTTAATATTTTTAGTGATGTGTTAACCTGTGTTTGCCAAGAAAAA
This sequence comes from Numida meleagris, assembly GCF_002078875.1. NCBI lineage: Eukaryota > Metazoa > Chordata > Aves > Galliformes > Numididae > Numida > Numida meleagris. The sequence goes on from NC_034420.1 coordinate 3,938,373, forward strand.
AAAACGAGGGTTTGTGGATAGTTGCTGCTGCTCAGCTAATGGGCAGTAACACCTGAAGTTAAAGAAACCTCTGTAAAATGGCCATAATTATTATTTTGATGGGAGCAATCTGTAGACTGACCACATGAATGTTTCTGTAAGATTTTCCTTCCATTCTGAGCTGCTGTTTTTCAAGAAACCTGATTATATCCACCTGCTGCTTGTTTCCAATTGTGGGTGACTTCATTGTAAGGATTTGTGTCATGGAAGTTGTTCTGTGAATATGATCTCACTCGCTTCCATCAGTGGAATAAATGACATTCGAAGCAATGGTTCAGTTAGCTTTAGAGATCTAAACTCTTGGTTTAAACACACTGTAATGCCAAAGTGTGTCCGCATGGAAAATACACGAGGCACCCTGCATGTGGTCCCATATAGATTAAAGAAAATGGGAGAATAATTCAGAAAGGAAGTAACCAAAATTAGATTGATGCTTTCAGTACCTTTCTGCATGTTCTGACTGAAAGCTTCTTCGTAACCTGTTTATTTTTTCACCTCTATACAGAAAATTAGTTTTGCCACTAGTCAGTATGTAGTAGGTTGAGTATTCTTATTATTGAGCATTCGGCGGAGTACTCTACTCCCTGTTTCTCTTCTGCAACATATGCAACAGGCTCTGCTGGCTCTTCATCTGATTACACACGTGGAGCTCCTGGCTGCTGCAGTGACTGCAGTGTGCAGTAGCTGGAGTATGCTTTTTTTTTACATGGAGAGCAGCTGTGAATCAGGTTTTGCTTATGTCATGTTGACCTAGGACCTATATCATTTAGGAATTTGTTTGGATTTGTTTTCTTGCTGTTGCACCTTAACTGTGCCAGATGTTTTCACCTTCAGCACCACTGTGTTCTGAAGGATTTGCCTGGCTGAAAACTGAATGTGATCTTGGCTACACGTTTAGGTTTCTAAAAGCATGTTGCAAGTGAAGATTTCCAAGGTCTTCAGCTACTGCACCTGTATTTGAAGTGTGTGTTTCTTCAGGAAACTTCTTTCATTTTAAGATATGGTGTGCTATAGAGGAGTTCCGTGATCATCTCTTTTTTCTGTACTATCAAAATAAGAAGCCTTGGCCATACATATGATGTGAGAATTCCCTCAGTGTTAGTTTGGACACCACACTTTCCATATGTGAGGCTCTGACGGTTCATTTTTCTTCAGTATGCAACCCTAAACTCAGGCTATTGATTCTCTCTGTATTTGTACAAAAAAAAATATAGCCTTCTCTATTACCAGGAATATCAGCCTCTTGCCTTCATTTTAAATTTAATTCTGAAACACACACCAATGATGATAGGAGTTTCAGTGCAGGAAAAAAACCACATTTTTCCAGGATTCTCAACTACAATTCTAGCTAGCTTAGAAAGATCACTGCTTAAAGTAAGTGTCACCTTACACTCCTTTCATTTAAGAAACACAAGCTATTAAGAAATACATATGAGTAATTGCTTTTCTGTCCCACTGAGAAACCACTGTGACATCTATGCTTTTGTGGCCTGACAGGAGAATGGACAGGGCTTTCTTTTTTTAAACACTGCTAAAACAAGCTACGCTACAGATCCCTTCCTCTTAGGGAGGCTGTCGATGGGTTGCTTTGGGTACCACGCACCACAGTGCTGCAGCAAAGCTGCAGCTGCTTTGGAAAGATATTCTGGAGCTGTAGCAAGATTTAAGGTAGACCTTACGAAGTCCACAAAGCAGTAAATCATATGTTTTTTACTACAGATAATACTGACCTTAGAAAGGAAACTCTATAAGGAGTGGCTCAAGCTGACAGTGCTGCTTAATAGACATGTATGTGAATATGTTTACATGCATGCAGGCAATCTGCACGCAACTATTTCTGTAAGCGACCAAAAATCAGGTTGCCAGAAGCTCCCACCCCACTGCACATATGCAGCAGTAGGTGTAGGTCTGTGCTAAGGGCTAGCAGTGCTGAGCTTTTCTGTGGTATCACTTGAAGTCATCACTCTGAAGATCGTGCGCGTGTGCCACTGTGTGAAGTGAGTTTAGGCTTGAGTGTGGGCTTTAGCTTATGCTTAAATACACTTGTGAGTAAAGCCCTGTTGGTGATGCAATTGTGTTTAAATAATAGATATAGCAGTAAGTACTTCGGTTTATTAACATATAGTTACATGCATATATATCTTATTACAGCCCTAGTTCCTATAAAGCCTCTGTAGCATGTGCCCTACCTGTAGAACAGAGCAGGATCTCACAGAAACAGATGGCAGGAAAGAGCTTGGACATGGAACCTGTCTTATTTCACTAGTTATTTTAGTATTTCTGTATGTTCTTTTTTTGATGCAATTATGCCTTGTTCCGTTTCAGCAATTTGCTGGCTAACTCCTTTAACTGTAACTGTCATTTGGCCTGGCTGGGAAAGTGGTTGAGGAAGAAGAGAATTGTCAGTGGAAATCCACGCTGCTTGAAACCCTTTTTCTTGAAGGATATTCCAATCCAAGATGTAGATGCCCAGGATTTCACCTGTGATGGTAAGAAAATCCAGTTCAATTTGGCCTTTATGGTAATGTTGACTCTGTGTCAGGGCCTCCCTGCCTATCAAACAGTATTTCATGGTGAACATTTCAGTTTAGCGATGAGGAAGACAACCATCTACAGCTGAAGATCATTGTTCCCTATCAGTTTACTTTCGTTCTTGTTTTCCACATCCTGCATTTCTACTATCCACACCTAAAGAACAAATTCATGAAAGACAAATGCTCTGCTCTGTATAATCCCAGTATAACTCCAGCTCTTCCTCCCACTTCCTTATTCATGCACATAGTTGAAACTCTTTGAAGCCTGTGGGAGTGATCTTTGCTTGGAAGTTGTTTTATATTTGAGAAAGTGCTTGGTTTTACCATTAACAGACAAATGCAGGGAAATAATTAAAAAATGTCGGTAGTACTTGAAAGACTCAGTGATGCTTAGTGTTTTGCTATGTCCATATAGGTTACAAATAAAAAAGAAATTCCTTAAATTTCATTGTTATTCAGGTAGTTCTCATCTTCGTCTTTTGTTCAAGCAGAATTTAAGGAAAATGAGAAAAATTGACAGATGAATGCACTGCTAACTTAACTTGTAGGCTGTGGTTGCCTTTAAGCCCAGATGTGCTGGAGCTGCAGGTACTCATACCTCTAAAGAGACCATGAGAGTAACATGAGTTTCCTACTCGGAGCAGAAATGAACTTCTGCCCTAGTCAAGCAATCTGGCAGCAGGCCCAAATGCTTTGGGCTCAGAGCTCAAGGGAACCAAGTTTAGTCTTTAACGAATAATTGGCTTTTAGTTTGGAAAGTAAAAATCCTGGTCAATGAAATAACATTCCACACTTTGGAGCTTTCTCCATTGCACAGGCAGTGAAACAGCCACGGTGAATGAAAGGTACGTGGTGGCAGGATGTGAAAAACAGAATATAGGGGAAAATTGAATATGGTGAATATGCAGAAAATACATTTTCTGCAGGTTTGCGAAAGGCTTTGGATTTTGTTTCCATCTGTAAAGCTCAGTTGGAGAAAAAAAAGAAAAAAATAATCCCTGCTCTTTTGTAGGCTAGTCATGCTTCTCCATCCCTCTGAATACAAATGATTCCCTGCCCTTACATTTATGGGTAATTTTGTTATCTTGTAGCAGGAGTTCCAGTCTTATTCTTTAATCTCAATGCTCGTGGGTACATCCAGCAGAGAGAAGGAAGAAGCAGATCAGTCTCAATTAGTCCTTGCTTCAGTTTTTAAAAATTGAAGGCACATAATGACGGCTGGCTGTGAGATCCTGGATTGCAGCCCTGTGTCTCAGCGCTGGTCTGCTCAGGCTGCCTGTACTCACCAACAGTTGCGTGATTCCCCTCACTGCCATCTACAGAATGTGCCACTAAGCGTTTCCTTTCATGTACATCGTGACACTGTACTATACATTTGCTTTATGCTTTGCAGAGCCTGTTGTTTTTGGGGAAAATCCATGCCTTAGTGTTCTTAACTCAAAGAGTTGGTTTGTTCTGCAGAAACTCCATTGTCCTTCCGTTATGGGATTTAATCTGCTGTTTATGGAGCTTTGAATTCATTTTTGGGAAAAGTAGATGTTTTTATGCGTGCACAGATGGGTTGCCAGCAGTTGGAAGTATGCTGCTCAGTTTGTTGTTTGCCTGGTTATTCCTATCAAAAGCAATGAGATTTCCAATTCAAATGATAAATGAAGTGCCAGGCTGATGTTAGAAAATAAAGAATTAACATCTAAATATTGAATTTTAAAGAAAAGTCTTCCTAGAACAGAGTAGATTGTGAATGTCATCTGTCTAGATGAGTTTGAGGATAACGTCCTTGTCAAGTTATCCATTGCACCTAGTCCCCTGGGGACAGGGGAAGGATTTAGGATTCACATAACTGATCTTACAATAATGTGCAAGATTACAGAGAATTAGATTCTGCTTTGGGGAAAATAAATATTTATTTAAAAAATTTATTTAAAAATCCAGCCATTCAATCAGCCATTCATTTTTCAACTGTGGCTCTTGTTGCCTGAAGAACTTGTATGCTGATCCAAAGAGCAACTCTACAATACTGTGATGGTTAGCCTGGATTCAGGGATGTTCCTCCCCGGTCCTTGTAAGAAGTTGCTGTCAGAGTGCATCAGGCTGTGCTGAAAGCTGATATCCCTTCTGAACATCCCATTTCTCCTCTGCAGGTAACGATGAAAGCAGCTGCTTGCTTTCTCCTCCTTGTCCTTCCCAGTGTACCTGCGTGGACTCAGTGGTACGTTGCAGCAACAAAGGGCTGCGAGTAATGCCCAAAGGAATTCCCAAAGATGTGACTGAGCTGTAAGTTACATTTCACATAGCTCCTTTCATGAGAAGTTCATGACATTACATTGTGGGGAAGCTTTGTGGGTCCTCTGGGGCTTTTACCTTTGACTTCAGTGACTGAGTGGCTGGTATTTTCTGTTGTGGTGCTTTCTGTATGTTTTAACTATTGTTATTTTTACGTTTATTTGTCCCTTGACTGACTGCATTGCTGTACAATGGGAACAGAGTTTATCTGTCCTTGCACTCATTAGTTCTTTGTTGGGAACAAATGCATATATTAGTATAAAATGATTCCGTAGCGCTTCTGAGCTGCCTGAGCTCACGATAGGCATTTTGAAAGGACGATGAAAATGTATTCCTGTCTTATGCAGCTGTGAGCTAATTATCCTCTAAGGAGACAGAGAGGAGGAAAAAAACTGCCAGTGATGGAAACAAACAATGAATTTTCTCCAAGCCCCATGAAATGTCTAAAATAACAGATAATTAGATTAAATTGTAAAGTAAATCCATCCTAGTTGAGAACTATCTTTCTAGGCTTCTTTTCAACTACTCCTTACTATGAATTTATACTGGATTTTGATTTTGATTCTTTCCAAAGAAAGAAAATACCCTGGTGGAACTGCTTGGCTTAAATAGTTGGCAGTAGAAATGCAGAGCTTTTCTCCTATAGATCCTTATTCAAATCTATCCCAGGTGAATTGTTCCTGAAGCTTGTTACAAGCTCATCAATATTTCTGTATGAATGTAGTTGCTTGAGTTAGTTGGTGTATTCACTGAATTTTGTAATGGATGAAAATCCACTTCTGCTTTACTCTGTTTAGTAATGTGGCAGCTGATGAATGAAATACACATCCTTTAACTCCCTTTGCAGTGGAAGGGGATTTGTGCTGTTTTTAGCAATGTTGCAGTCAAATATAGGGCCTTGTTGCTTAATGAGGAGAGGACTGAGAGTGTATGTGAGAACGCAAATTAACGTGGATATTTTGCAATAATTAGTACATCCATGGGAACACCATGTTCAAAGTGGTTTGAATCCAAAGCCAAGTCCAGGCCTATGTATTACCTTATGTATTGCCATCAATGATAAAGAATCTATAAGGTTTCTTACTCTGTTCTTGCTCAGGTCTTGTTCTAGTTCAAATATGATTTGCCAAGAATAAGATAGCACAGATTTTGCTTTGATTTCCACTGCCATGCTGAGGAATTTTTGTCTTTAAATTTTGCATATTGGATTTTACTGATACTATCTGATACACTGACGACATAACTTTCACAAAAAGAGTGAAATTAATCTCACATTTTGGAAAACTGCTACATTTCTCAAGCTATTTCTTTGGCAAATGAGGCAGTAGCTTGGAACTGAGCAGTTTGAGTTCATAGGGGCTTACATGACTGTCTTCTTCAGTAGGAGCCTCATGGCTGTGCAAGCTTCTAGTTCCGTTTTCTGCTTTCAATCCAGAAATGTGTCAGCAGAACACAGTGGGCCATGGACTGGCTGGCTCAGAATTGTTCATGTTCTGCAAATATAACCTTGAATCTGTCCCAACTGCCTCCAGATTCAATCCTGATCACTTCCTCTCAACCAACATAAATTGAGCTCCTTATATGTATCTATGCCAAAAAAAAAACCAAAAAAGAGCTGCAGTTACCAAAGCAAAAAATTGGCAAAAACGGTGAAAAGAACAAAATTTTAAAAATGAAATAAAATCAGTCTTACTTGCCTTTCTTCTGCTTCTGGATTGAGATAAACATGCTACTCATAATCTAGAAGACAATGTATCAAGTTACTAGTGTGTAGTTTTTTCTGTTCTGTATTTGAGAACTGTCATAGTTGCTGCGGCAATCAGCATCTCCTGCAGGACCCCACCTCGTGCCTCACTTTGAAGACCACAGCTATTTGGCAGACAGAACCCAATAACTGTCTGGACACAGGGTAAAAGTGATTAATTTTGTTCAGTCTATTTACATTCCTCACACCAAAGTGCCCTCCTTCCCAGAGGGCAGCCCCAGATCCCTTGAGCTGCGTCTTAAGGCTGGAGTACATTGTCAAAGATTGCAGAGGCTGTCTCAGCAAAGTGCGTCTGTTGGCACTAGGAACTGCACAGCACACCAGTTACCTGCTGCAGCAAACATCACTGCTTCCACATGGCCAGGGAGAGCCGTAACAGTCTCCAGAGCAGGGATGCCTTCAGCTTTCCCACCTGTACAGCAGTCAAAGCTGCTCTGGGAGAGAAAAAACCTTCCTCCTTGTTACCTCAGCTCATGCTGCCTTTCTCATCTTCTGCCTTTCTCCACTTCTGCACTGTCAGATCAGCAACCTGCAAGCAGTGTGGGGGGGTGCCCCTGCCTCCCCCATAGCACAAAGCCACCAAGGACAGAGGTTGTGCCAAGGAAGGGACACAGTACGAAGAGCCTCTTGTCCTTGAAGCCTGCAGCTCCCCTTGTGGGAGGCCTGAAAGGTGATGGGATTCAGGGGAGCATTTCAGTGGGACTTTATGGATGTGCCAGTCTGGCATTTATAAACTTCATTCATTTACAAGGCACATTAGCTACAGTGTTTTTATTAAACTGCAGTGTGTTTTTATACAACGTGATTAAAAAAAAGAAAACACTGCCATGTATCCGGATAAACCAATCTGTTGTGGGCGAATATAACTTTCTCAGCAATTCTTTAACATTCTTTTAGAGGTCTTAAAATAACCTTGAAACAGGAATTCTTTCATTGTAACAGGCATTAAATACCAGTCTGAAAAGATGTATGTAGCTCTGACACGGACAAGTAGGGGAAAGGTTAGTGAGCGCTTGCTGGGTCGCGTTTCACTGTGCCACAGCTCAGCTGAAAGCACTGGCAACGTTTGCATGGTGCTGTGGAGACTTGGGCCCAACCCTTCCAACTTTCTTCCTGATTCTCAGCTCTGAATGCGGGCATCGACAGCAAATGGGACATCCATCGTCTCCCTCCTGTTTAAAGCTGGGAGTGGCAGGAGATGTACCTGTGTTTGGTTTGCACCCCATTGGGAGGAGGGACTGCCTTGGCAGGGAGTGCTTCCACATGGAATAGAGCTGGAGAGACCACTGCGTCTCCTGCCTTATAGATGGATGATGAACAAGAAATCTGTATTTCCCAGTGCTTCTTTCACAGAACCCATCATCATGGGGTTTTCAGCTTCCTAGGAATAGGGAAATAACATACTATTTCTTCCAAACTCCTTTATGAAATATATATACACATACTGCCTGCATTTTTTTCCTACTGTTTACTTGCTCTGAAGAGAAGCCTTCGTTCTTTGAACACAAGCACTTTTCTAGTCCAGAAATTCAACACATGTTTATGCAATGAGCTGGTCTGGAACTTAACCTCATTCCTGCTTTGTGTTTTAGGCTTTCTTTCCTTTTTTTTTTTTTTTTTTTTAAAGTCTGTTTGAACTAAGTTTCCCATGTTCTTTCCTTCTACATATTACTTCAGTGTGTGAGTGCTGGTCTTTTTTTCTGACAAATACACGTTCTATTTTCTAATACAGTCTTATCTGACAAAATCCCATTCCTTTTACAGACCTACAGCAAATAATTTGCACTGAGGGGAGAAGCTGAAGGCAATCATGTGAGCAGTGTCATCTCTAGACCCAGTGTTGTCACAGCACTGTGCTATATGAGAGCAGTGACGGGGTTGTTAAGCACCATCCATACATCACTGCTTGTGATTTATATTAATACATACTAATCTTTGCACTTGCTTTGGATGTTTCTCTCTTTACAAACCTCTCTCCTGCTTGTGTTTTTTCCTCCATGTGCTTTGTTCCTTTGCTTGCGAGCCTGGTCAGTCCCTTTTTGCACCACGCTTTTCCCCAGAGGCTGACTGATGAGGAATCCATCCAGCTGCCTTTCAGCTCTTCATTGCCTGCCTCTGGGCTGCTGCCTGTTCCAGCAAAGCAAAGCTCTCCCACTTGAAGGAATGGATAGGTCTATAGAAGAATATTCTAGTTGCAGTTCAAATATAGGACTGAAATCTGCAGCCATCTGTTTAGAGAAGTTAAATAGATTGGTAGTCTCAAATGATATTTTGCATGAGTGAGGAAGTTAGAGTGCATGTCAGAAAGGTGATTTTAGCATTAAGAGAATAAAGTTAAGTGTAACTTCAGGGCGTTCACTTTTCTCACAAATATGGTCACGTTTCTGTGTGTCAGCCGTGTGGGTTGTGGTCTGACATATGAGTGCAGCAAAATCCAGAGTCCAATTTTCCAAACCTTTCTTAAATTTCAGATCCAGACTCGTACCTGGATCAGTGCTTGAATTGTGTGTCTTCTCAGGAAACTGAATCTGAAGCTCTTAAAATTCATGTTTTGTGGATGTACGGTATCTGCACATATTTCATCTTTCACACCAGTTCTCTTCCAGGCCACCTTTTTCAGGAAATAAAACTTGCATCAAAATTTTAGGATATTGCATATCTGCATTAAAAGGTTTCGGCTATAACTTTTAGAGCTGCATAAAATTGCCAAGTATCTTTTTTTATATATAACAGTCTATATGGAATACTCAAAGAAATTAAAGAAAAGGCTTTGTGCTGTGTCAGTTATTGCCTAAGAACTGATTTCTCTCTCCTGTTTCTCCTTGTAGCACAGATTGCTGCTGTGAGCTCGACGTTATGGCTCAGTGGTCATTTCTGTAGAAAAAATGTCCAAGTAATTCAGATGGTTACATGATGCTTTTATCATCCTTTTTTTTTTTTGGTCATCTTTTATGCATAGTTCTGAATCTTTAATACATGAAGTCAGTACTTGTGGAAGGTGCTGGATGAGCCCCTGGGGGCTGCGGGCACTGGGCTCCAGGAGCCGGTGCAGATGGGGCAGGGGCGAGCAAGGCATGGCTGTGCCCACAGCACCAGCCCTCCTGGTCATGCAGGTTTCTGCCTTTAGCACTCCTGCAAGATTTTAGGAGTCTTTCCTTACATGTGGTTGGTGTCATTCTGTAAGAACATGAGCACGTGTTTTGTGTCGTTTTTTTTTCCTGTTTTCACTCTGGTAGTTACTTGTCTACAAGTCATTATTCAGACTCCAGGATTCTCAGCAGTATTCATGGGATAAAAAGCAATTTCCAATCTGATATATTAAACTGCAGAGTTTAGAGACTCTAAGAAGCAAAGGAGGTTGTTCTGAATACTAGTCAGCATGTCTGTGTTAAGGCACTAACACCCACTCTTGACTCTGTCTCTCTGTATATTAATAGCTTGACTCTGAGTGTTAAAATTAGATATAATTTTTTCATTCATGCCAGAATTTCTTTGCACACCAGATGCCATGTACATCATCTCATGTTGGCTAAGCATTAGAAAGAATTAAAAATTACAATCTTTCCTCCTCATTATTCTGTTGTTTTGGTTTTTCTGTTGTTGTTTTTGTAACTTCCTCCATGGTTAGATGTACACACAGAGTTTTGTAACTGGGCTCTGCCCCTATACTCTCAGGAATAATTCTGCTATTCACTAGATCCAGTTCCAACCCTCTTGCAGCTCCTGTACATCACCTTCAGCTGAGCCAGGGGCAGAGCTGCCGCTCCTGAATCTTCTCCTTGTTCTGACAGAGGCCTTGCAAGTGGGTGACAGTTCACCTGCAGCCGTTGTGTTCTTCGAATGCTGCAGCTCAGACCCTCCTCGTTCTTGGCATGTTCTTTCGTCCATAAGGCTCTAGTTATTTCAAATCCATTGCACTTAAATACTGTCAAAATGAATGCCCATTGCTTAGAAAATATTGCCTTTCTTTGTATAATGTAGTGAAAGGTTTAATGTTGGGGAATTGGTCTTCTGCATGCATGAGAAGTGCATGGTCAGTAATTTTTCAGTATAAATTTGTGTTCAGAAATTATACCACTAGTGTAAGTACTGCAGCTGTTTGCGAGCACATTTATGTAACCATCAAATTGTTTGCAGTACAAATCCTGTGCTATTCAAAGCAGATCTTCTGTGGGAGTTTAACTCGAGGAGCCGGCCTGTCTGTGTTAGTTGAAGGAGTGAAGCACTGGATTAAAATGCGCGCCATCAAGTTTTGATTTCACCAAAAAGCAGAATAGGCAAAAAACCCAAACTGGTCTACCCATCATCAGTTTGTTCAAATTGCAGACCATTTCATATTGTGATCAACAAGAGAATATCCTGAAAATGTATTTCTGAAGATTTCAATGCATTGCAAGAGTGGAGTCTCCTCCCCTAAATGAAAATCATATATTGCCTCCAAATATATAATGCATGACCTGCTTTTGATTTCCTTTGGAAATCCTTTTGATTGTATGCATGGAATATACACTGGAGACTTAACGTACCCTCGTACGTGGCTTTAGGATTTACAGACATTGTAGGATAAACGGGAAGGCACAGGCTCTCAGCAGCCCACTGCATCTGTAGCAGACCACAACTGGGGAAATGAGACACCATTTGCCCTTTTAAATAGTTAACACATGTGGTTAAATTGTGAGGATCTTCTGTGTAACAATTTACAGTGTGAATTTACACTACACCAAGCCACTCCATTTTCAAAATATTTTTTATCAAATTCAGTCAAAATTAGCAAGTGACTTTACACTTGCTGATTATGAATATCCGTAGGAGGTGTGAATGTGGCATAACTAATCCACACTGTGGTTTGGGATAACCTGCGGCAGCAGAACGGCCCTCACTCCTTTGCAAGGGTGAACTGTTTGCTGTATAATAGCAGCACTCGATGCTTGTGATCTTTGTGGACGCTCAACAGGTTTTCATTAAGGAAGGATTTTGCTTTTGGTTAAAAATTCAAAAGCCCGTAGTCCGGCTTGTCCAGCCTAATCCTAGCGGGATCTGGGTCAGCTCCACGTGCTCCGAGGTAACTCTGCCTTTACAGGACTGTGTGCGCAGGCAAAACAGAAAACCACAGTGCTGGGGATGGGAGAAAAGTGAGCTTTCCTCTTTGCTCATTTCAGAGCGAGGATTTTGCCTTTTATCGCTAGCACGCTCCAGTATCCAACAACTTGGGAGAAATTCCGCCTGGAGTAGCTCAGCTGAAAAGAGAGCTCAGGCAGCAGAAATGATGAGAGGCCATTATATCGAAATAAAAGGGGAAAATCAAAACGTGACAGTTGCAAAATGTGTTATGTAAAAAATTCTGTTAGTGTTTACAGTTTTTAAATGATGTAAAATAAAAATAAAACTTGTGGGAAACATTTCTTGGATTTAGTTTACGTAAATATCTCTGTGTTGTTACAGTTGGTGTAGAGAGGGAACATGCAGCACAGTAATAATCTGTTATTATTGTTGTTTACTCTAGTAAATGCAGAATAAGGAGGTCTGCTGCCAAAGACAAGAAAATTGTATGTGTGGGATACAAGTTCTTGCCGTGGGTTTGGCTTACATTCTGAGCAGCACACGGAGTGTTCTGGTGTCTGTGGGCTCCATTTCCTGGCCACGCATGGTAACACTCCAAACTGTACCACATCAGTGGCAGTGGTCTGCCTAGCTCAGGAAAAATGCCCTGACCTGTTCTGAGAGGAAGTAGTGTTTCATTTTCAGTCCCCACCTGTGCAGGGAGCAGAGCCTTCCTCCCACACTGCGCTTTCTGAGAAGGCCGGTTTGTTGCCTGGGTGGATGCGGCCTCTGGCAGGTATCTGAAGGACGGTGCCGTGGCACTGCCATGGCACGTTTCTGCTGGAGTCTCATTACTTCGGTAACTCCCAAAGATGCACTTTCATCCCCCCCCAAATAAAAAAATTAAACAAGGTTAAAGAAAAAAACTTCAGCTCTGTCTCTGCTGTTTGTAACAAAGAGGAAAAGACCTGTGCCCCATTGCTACCACGGGTCAGCTGTGGAATCTTCAGCACATGAGCTCTCTTCTGGGCTAACTTTTGGGAAGTACTGTATTTGTTCAGAGTTTTTCCTGTGATAACTGAATGTTTATATGTTGTCAGTGGAGTGAACCTGAAAAATCCAGGCACTGTTTTCCAGGAGAATGAGGACATAGGCTTATCCTTCACAGCTTCAGCCCACCTGTGCACGTTGCTGAACAGAGACACACTGAATGGTGCCTCAAGCTACTTGCACACTGTAAACACAAGCTGTTTTATTAAATATGCTTAGTTCTTGTGGGAGAGGCTTGCATTCAAAGAGAACTTCCTCTTTCATCTTCAGTTTGTACCAAGGTTTCCTCCTGCACCCATGTGCTTTGAAAAGAGAGAAGGGAGTGTATGCTGCAGGAGGAAATGGTGTAATTAATGTCGCATCAGAGCCATGGATATTTATGTTGACAATGGAATGAGTGAAACTTTTTGCAACACAGAGACCTGGCAATGAAGCTCTTTCTGTCTGTGCAAGGGATGTACAGGCACAGGACAAAACCCTTCCCACAGGTTCAGTCAGCACTCAGTGTTCTTGAGAGTCTTGTTAAAGGTAACTCTATGTAAAGGGCACAGTCCATACAATCCTTCTTCCCTTACTTCTTCATTTGCCATCTTAGAAGGACCAAGTGAACGTTTCCCTTTGCTGTGGGCCATGTATCTTTTATTTACTACCAAATTTTGAACAAAACCACCAGTAAACTACTGTCATGTTTTGCATAAGGGATAATTAACTTACGGAGGAAAAGTTCTTAGTTTCAAAGCAATGAATCAAAGACAATTTCCTTAGCGACTGACTTAAATTTGTATTTTCTTCATTCATGATGCAGATTGGGTGACGGGAGTCGTTGTTAACGTGTTTATATAACTGTTAAATGTGCTTTTTTTTTTCCAGATACCTGGAAGGAAACCACCTGACGGCTGTGCCAAAGGGACTCTCCGCCTTCAGGCACCTGACACTGATGTAAGATATGTGGTTTCAATGTCAAGAAACTCTGTCTGCACTGTGTTGTAGATGGAACATGAGAAATTACTGTGTGGGGGGAAAAAAACAAAATACAAAAAACAAAAACCATCTGTAATTTGAATTGGAAAGGAATTCCACAGCAGTGACTGCTACCAGTGATTGTTCCTGAAGAGCGGAGAAAGAGCGAGGTGACTGAGGGCACCACAGACCCTTCCTCTGCAGGAGCTTCCAGCATCTGCAGCAGGACGAACCTCTCGTGAGGGCTGCTGCTGTACCACTTGGCAGATTTATCTGTGCAAAGCTGTAAAGGTCATTAGCAGAGGAGACAGCATTAATTTGTTCTAGTTGAGGTAGTATTTATAATGCAACAGTAATGAAAATTTACATAGCTGTTTTTGCTGTGAGCAGTCATACAGATAGAAACACGGCTAGAGTTCAATGAGTAAATTGTTATCCTGAAATACACCAGAGCAAAATTTCTTGGCTGAAATATTTATCAGAATTTTTTTAATCAGCTGTAGATACTCAAGTCAAATAGGCAGAACAATAACAGGCAAATATATATATACATATATATGGAGTGGAAAACTGGAATCATCTGCTTTAAAATAATATTTTATTTGGAAACATCTCTAATTTTATTTTTCAAGGGAGAGCAACAACAAAATAAAATGTTCTATTTGAGCCTAAAAGACTATTTTGAAATGAAAAATGAAATTCCTGTTGTTTCTAGCTGAAGCAAAGCAAACTCCTTTCCCATCTTTTATTTAGTCCATTTATTCCAAAGTGACCATTCTTTTTACACAGCATTGTTCTAGTAGCTGTCAGTGTTAAGAGCGTATGGAAATTGTATGCCTGTAATAAATTGAAAAGCAAACTGGTACAGCAGATATTCACCCATGCTTGTATAATCTATTAATTTATCCTTCTCCTCTGAAAATGTTGCTTTTACTAGTTTTTTTAATGCTGTGTGGTAGAAATATGCCTTACTGAAAAGTCCAAGGTTTTTATTGAGAAAATGTTCTGATGTGACTTGCTTTTAGAGCTTAGTCAAAGTCGGTTAGAAAATACTATATCATTTGCTAATGTTTGACTTCTCAAATGCCTCAGTCATTTTGCTGTGCACATATTAGGTAACCTTTAAGAAGACTAATTTCTAAAGCGATATTTTCTTTATTTCTTCAGTGATTTGAGCAACAACAGCATAAGTGTATTGGCCAATTATACCTTCAGCAACATGACCCAGTTATCAACACTGTAAGTAGCCCAAAATTTTTGAAATTTGAATTGCTTTTCAGACACCATCTCAGATGTTAAACAGTTACTATATACCTTGTGACTCAAGCATGTGGCTTTGCATGCTTCTTCATTGTTGAAGTAACAGCGGAATAATCAAAGAAAATACAGTGTTGTAACTGTGTTCTCTCATTCTCGCAGCATCTTGAGCTACAATAGACTTCGGTGCATTCCAGTCCACGCGTTCAATGGGCTCAGGTCTCTTAGAGTGCTGTAAGTACTTTTTCAGTGCAGCTGAGTTGCAGCTTATTAAAATGCTGTTGATGGCAGGGAGGTTTTTAATGAGCAGATGGCTTTCACTTGATTCAGTAGTCATAAATACTTTCATGCAATTAGCTTCAGTGTACTTGTACTTAGGTGCAATATGTCCAGTGATGACTAGAGCAGGTGAGCGCTAAACCTGGAAAAGAAGCAGTTACATATTTGCAGGATGAATGCCTTTTCTCTGATAGGTCAGGGACAAGAACTATCATGGAAACAGGCCTCCAAGAGGCTGCACAGAGTCTGTCACTCCTACTTGAAAAGTGTTTGGGTATCTCACAGGAAAGGACTTTTCTCTTTGCTTGTGAGAACCGATCATGTTTTAGAGTGTAAGTTTACACTGGATGCATCAGCAAATGCAAGTGGAAGAAGTTTCACCTCATGGTGACAGAAGTGTGTCATTATGAACTGTCCACGTTGGTTTCTTTCCCTGGAGATCTTTTTCTCCTGTCTTCTTTTCTGCTGTAGCTGCTTCCAGAAGCTTTCTGTGGATTGAGCAATCTGCTTACATACTCCTCTGAAAGTTATCTTCTTTCCATAGTCTTTGAGTGTTGGCTGAGGGCCTGTTCCTTACAGAAAGCAGCCCTCCGCTGCTTTTCTTAGGCATCTGCTAGAGTAACTCCTGCTTCAGTCTTCTTTTTACTGAACTCCCCATCTGCCCATCAGAAGCTCACCCCGAGTTCACTTTGCTTGGTTCTTTGTGTGGATGTGTGACGCCATGCACAGTTATCAGGACAAGGTGGAGAAGCAACCATCCTCCCTACTGCCCAGCAAAACAAGTGGGTTGTCATTACTTGTATGGTAACCTGGAAGCAAAAAAAATAAAATAGCTCATCTGTGATGTGATTCTTTGGCATGCCAGCGGGGAAACCTTCAAACACTACATGGTCAGGACAGAGAAGTTGAATAGCATGTCCTGAGTGCTTTGAAACTTCATATTCATGTTTTCTTTTTTTAAGTTAGGGTTCATTTACATACAGAAGCATCTGTGTATTTAAAGAGCAATGGTTGCTGTGCACTGAATCCCAAAGTGTGGAATCAAGCTGTCAACGCAGGAGGTACCACAACTGTGGAAGATATAGGGCAGTGCTATTCAGCAGAGCTCTTCTACTGTGGTGTAAGTGGTAAAATAGATATCTAGGTTTCAGCCTCCTAACTTATGAGACAGATTTAGATTACCAGCTTTCATTGTTAAAAACAAGAAAGATACATGATTTGGATTTGTTATTTTAAGTTTGGCTTGGGACTCTGATTTCTACTGCACTACGATGGTCACATCTGAACTGTTACATGAGTCCTGACATTCAGCCATATATGAATATATTCAGTCTCATGGCCAAATAAATTATTCCAGATGGAACTGTCTTCTGGCCTGCTTCTGATATGCAGGCTAGCTTGATTAAAGCTAGTTTGGGATTCTCTACAACAAATTAGAGTGTAGATATACCCTGTCTCGCTCTTTCCAATAGCTACAGTTTGTCTTTTTACTTTTACTCTTGCAGACCATGTATGGACAGAAACAAAGGGCATTATTTTGAGTATCAGCTGTAATCTTTTGGCTTTCTTAAGTGATCTACTAATCAAATTGCAAATATCTTCCTTCTCCAAGGGAGAAGCCCCCCTTGTCTTGCACAGAGCAGCATGAGTGAAATGAAGCCTGAATGGGAATCTCTGTCCGCTCATTGCATTTGGAAGCCTCCAGATTGATTTGATTTATTATGGCCCACAAAACTCTGGTATCAGCTACAACTTTTGCCACATGTCATCTACGTTGTTATTAAAAATCGATTCTCCAGGGAGAAAATGGGCTTCCGAGTGATAGTGTGCAATCTGTTACTGTCAGTTATTTATTATCCATATTCTCAAAAGAATGTAAAAGAGAAAACATCAGCAATACAATTTTCACATTTTAATTTTTTTTTTTTATAAAAAGAATATAGATATCTCATTACCTTTGGCAGTGCTTGCCTTTGAAAGTTAACCTGACCTTCTCACACAAGCTTCAGTGTCTTCCAAATTCCTTATGTTTTCTTTACTTTTTGACTCTCTAGAGTAAGTGAAGTAAATACATATTTGAAAATCAGACTAATCACGCAGGTATGATGAAACTGATCTCTGATAGATATCAGGTTCTGTCCTCTGTCTCTTACACTTTTCAGCACAAGCCCAGTTGAGAAAGGGGCAGAGTCAAAATGTTTATGTTTAAGCCTGAATATATATCAGCGTTTTCATAATCAGGTCTTCAATATTTGCCTGGATGATCCAGGCAAAGATGGCAGCCAGAGTGTGCTGAGGAGCAATTTCAACATCTTAAATTTTTATGATTTTTTTTTTCAAAAGGAAAAGTTTATATCAGTATGCTTTTCCACCAAGACTATTGCAATGAAAATTTTTGATTTTCTTCTCCGAAACTAGTCCTTTCAGAAGCTTAATATTAACAGATTTTAAAAGGTGAGAGATTGAAACAAAGGAATTATAAATGTTAGAACTCTCTGGTTGTCCTGAACTGATTATTTTTATTCTTTGACAGTGTTGTAACTTACAACATTTTGTACCCCTTTAATTTGGAGGGAAAGTCCAGAAATAGAAATAGTTTATTAGATCACTAAGCAATTTTCCATGTTGTATTCATGGAAAAATTTCTAAATGAGCTACAAAATATTCTACTAAAATGAGATGTTCCAGTTTTACTGAAAAATGATGGATTGTTTACTGGAGTTCAAGAGCTCACATTTATTTAGAGAAGTGCTGTAGTTCAGAGCTCACACAAACATAGTAGTATATGTGATGAGAAAACTACTGCACATACTCTTCAGACAAAACCTTGGAACCAACTTCCATGTTGGATGTTGCACTGAGTTGACCTAATAGAAATATTAATTGTCTTCGTTGTTGTTTGGCGGTTTTTTTTGCATCATAGAATGACTGTTTGTAGCTATTCTGCAAGTTCAGCCAAGCTTTTAGCCAGACTTCTGTCTTTACAGAGTAGATTGTTCTTTACTAAAAAAGTGTATTTATAGTTACCTAATGTTACGAGACAACAGGTTGGGAAAGAGGACCAGGGGACAGCTGGGGGGTTTGTTGTTGCTGCTGTTTTGTTTTTTTTTAAGAAGAAACAAAAAATAAAACAGAAACGCATAAGCATGTTCTTAGTTGATATCTTTTTCTCAAGACACAGAAATAAATTAGATTACACGAGGAAGAAAGTTTTTGTTTGAGGAATTCAGGTGTTCTGTTACTGCGTTCTGAGAGGAAGCCCCCATCACCTTAAATTCACTCTCTGATTTTTTTACTGATATTTAGACAAGAAGATACCTGGAAGTTGTGCTTTTGGGGGAGAATACATGCATGCATGTGCTTTAACTTTCCAAATGTTTGGGATTTTAATTGAGCTCTTGCTCAGAATGTGTTTGTGTTGTTGATCCAACAAGAAAAAAAAATCATTGTTCTGCTGAATTCTCCTGTCACTGAGGTTCTTATAGCTTTTAGCATTTATCATTTCATTTTAGCTGTATGGGTGGAGGTATTGCTGACATTATTTTTTCATTAAAATGCAGTCACTTGCATCCATGGAACATACCTCAGTGTTTGAGGTACGTAGTAAAGCCCTTCGTTAAACATGGGTTTATGTTTTTGATGTTTTACCTTCTTAAAGGTAAATGACTTTGTCATTCTTCAGCTTCTCTTGCAAAAGGATTCCAAGACATTTTGTTTAGGAAGGCAAAAACACACGTTCACAGAATAAAGACAACTGATATGATGTGAAGATAAACTGAAGTTCTGCTCTCTGTTCAGAGGGCACTTGCACATCTTTAAGTAGTTTAAAATGTCAGAACATAGGTTATGAGATTATTCTTATTTAAATGAAGGAGGATGCATTTTTCTGATAATTTCTTGACCAGGCCTGATCTTGCACCCTTGCACCAACATAAACATATCAGAGCTGTTTGTGTATGGCTTTGCCATTGTCAGTCTGTACAGAATTGGAGAGTGTGCTTTATCTGGAGTTCCTGTGTGGGACTTCACATCCTTCCTGTTCCTGTTTGAATGAATTTCTTGGAGATTCATTCTTACTTACGCATGCCAAGCATTACTAATAATAGCCAAACTAGATCTGCTTGGAAGAAATTCAGGATGGTGGAAAGGGAAGCTTTTGGTATTCTCGTGTCAAGAACTGTAAGAAAAATCCCAGCAGGACAACTCTGCTGTAGTTTTTGTGGTTTCATGCCCCGTAGAAAAGTTTTGCATTAGAATGAGAATGGAAACTGCAGCTGCAGTGAGCCGCTGGGAAACGTGATCGCGGTAACATTGCTTATGCTCACATAGCTCACAGCCTCCATGGCTGGGCCCAGGCTTCCAGAACACAAGACAAGGGGCATCTTCCTCTGAGGAGCATGGCTTTTCTTGCTGTGTGTGTGTTGGTGGAAGGCAGTGTGGAAAGGTTAAATTCATAAGAGTTCTAAGGCATCACACAGATCCTGGTGAGGTTCATAGTGGTGTTAGGGTGAAGAAAGGAAAAAAGGATGCAAAAAGAGATGCTTTTACTTTTATTTGGGGCTATTGTGTATTTCCATGGGCCCAGATATTTAGCCTTTTCACCATTTCAAGCATCTATACTGTTAAAAAATTCAAAATCACCAAGCAAACTAGAGAACTTGAGGGAAGTTGCTGCTACAAACCTGACACACAGCAGGTTTCTGTGTTCTGCCCTCTTCTGCCACATCTAGAGCATATATGGTACTGGCTGGTCCTGGGACAGAAGATGTAAAGCATACAGCAATTTGCCATCGGTGATGCAGTCGGGGGAGAATTATAAAAAAAAATTGGTTTTAAAATGTTGATGTGATTTACCTTTGCAACTTCTCTGCCAACTTTTGTTTGAGAAAAGGCTATTGAGATCCAGTGACACTGACTCCTTTTGAGTTCTTTCTGCCTGTTACTGTGTGAAGTATTAAGCTTCCAGGCAGTGACACAGAAAATAGAAAAGTTACATAAATGTTTATCTATGCTGTATTTTGCCAGATAATTATCTAGTAAGGCATAGGATGAGCAGTTAAACAGTTGTTTCTATTTATGTAAAAAACAAAATTTTACATGATCACGTATCTTCTCTGGTGCACTTTCTAGATAGTTTTTGCGTAACCATCACCTCCAGCATCTGCTCCCCTCCTGCAGTCTGTCACAATCATATGCTGCTGCCTGTTTTCCCATCTAAACATAGCCCTGGTGCTGCAAGCTCTTCCACTCTATCTGCCTGCTACTCATGGTGGTGTCCGATTCTGTAGCCGGGATCTCACTTGCAATTGCAATGAAAACCAGAAGTAATCACAATTAATGGTTTTTACTCTTAGGTCTGCTACTTTGAATACAAGTATTGTGCTCAACAAGCTGCAGGAAAAATCTTTCCATTGATGCTTGCCTGAGTAACATATGCATAAATATATTTCTTAGAAAAGAGATAGTGTGTCTACTGAAATTGTCCTGGAAGCAGTGGAGAACATTTTCACAAAGATCCTGAAAGCCTTGATAGAAAAATATTTGTTTCTTTATTCAGGATTAATGGTGCCCTAAAACAACTAATTTCAAGTATTTTCACTGGTAACATAAATATATTTGTCAAACAGACTTCTAAGATACCACACAAAAAAGGTATTCTCAACTGTAAGAATGGAAAACTAGAATGTGAAAGTGCAGATATATTTGCCCTCATGGACCCTTGCTCTCTCCTAGGGTTTCTCTGAAGTCAATATTTAATTTAACTCTCGCATTTCTTATTTTCCCTCTTCTGTTTTCTTTGCGTTTCCAGCTAATGGGATTCTATAAAAGAATTACAGGTCTGTATGTGAGGGTCTGCTTGTCATCAATACACTTTCAATAGTATAAATAGTGTATCACCTTTTTAATTTAAAACATTAGTCACCAACAGTTCTGATTGTATCATTGTTTTAAATGTCAACATCTAGAAGCAGCATGGAAGCTTGTGAGTTGTGAAGCTTGTAGAAACTCACAAGGAAGGAAAATTAAGTATCATTCGTAAGCACCAGTTCCCTCACTTCTGAGGAGCAGACCGTACTGTGGTTTGAATCCTTCCTGCTTCTCCACTTTTCTAGGACGCTCCATGGGAATGATATTTCCAGTGTTCCCGAAGGTTCATTCAACGACCTGGTGTCCCTGTCCCATCTGTAAGTACTCCTACGTTCTTCAGTTTTAGACTTATAAAACACTACAGATCGTTACAAATTTCAGATTGTATAGCTATTCTGTTCTTCCTGCGTAGTTTCCATATTCTGCTCTGGATATTCACAGAGCAACTGTTCAAAGGAAATAAAATAAATATTAGAACCTGTTGTTATTAGTTACCAAAATATTTTCTTAAGGAAAACCAAATGAGCAAATGTGACAATTTCCTCTTCTGCGGACTTTGTGTTTAAGGCTTTCTTTCAGCATTGTCTATGTGAAATGCAAAGTGTGTTATGGTCTGAGACAGAGACAGGAAACCTCCCACAAAGAGCAAATATCAAGCAAATGTGAATACAGTGCTTAATAAGTGTCATATGTTTTGCATACTGAAATGTTGTCAGTGCATGAACTTGATGAATCACTGCTTCAGACAATATATATTTAATCGTAGGGAAATGGGTCAAATCACAGTATTAATACTCGTAATTTGTATAAAATAATTAAAATTTAGTAAAAGTCTCAGGTATTTCAAGAGATTATTTGGATTAGTGGAGGTCCAGGATCTTTTTAAATGCAATTCAATTGATGGAAGAACTGTAAAAGACAAACAGCTGTAAGAATTATGAAACAAACATGGAGCTAACAGTCAGTGCCAAAATAGTGGACACAAAATGTGAGATAATGTGTGATGCTACACATGATGTGTGTGCATGTGCATGTGTACATTTAACATAATTTATCTGTTTCTTAGACCTTAAACATGCCCTCCAGAAAACTTACTGAACACAACAGCACTGTTATCCAGAAAATGTGAAAAACACAAATATTTACTGGATAGCAAATACGTCCTTGGGCTGTGATTTCTGTGCAAAGCTTTCTATCTCAGTCTTTTTATAGACAAAGAAGAGTAAACATATCTCAGACTGGTACAGATAGAAATAATATATGAGCAACTTAGGGAATGTCAACTACAACTGAGAAATAACCTCTCAGTTTCAAACTTAAACCCTGGCACCTCAGTCAAAGAAAATACTCATCTTGCGCAAAATATATTTCATTGTCATGTTCCCAGCATAGTAAAGCCATTTTCTGTGTTGTTTTGGAGTGAAATTTGACAGAGCCAAAGCCCTGAATCACCTTTTGGAATGCAGTGACACCTTCCATACAGGGAGTCTGGCTTCTGAGGGTATTTTTAGAATGCATGAGATAAACATACCATGCCCCATTTGTTTGGACTGTCCTCAGGGTTCACTTTAAATGAAGTGCAGACAAAATTTTCCTGGGTAAACCATTCACCTTAGGGAGCGATAAAAACCTCTTTGGTCCAATACAATCACTGCAGTCTGTCTGTTTAGATGTATGTGCTGCCAGAAATGTAAAATACACAAAACACAAATGAACAGTAATAAATAGGAACCATAAAATAAATAAGACCTGTCTGGGGTGTAATTTGCACAGCTGAACAATTTAATTTTACAGTACAATTGTGCTCCCCAATTTCTTGAAGAGGATGCGGTGTGATCATCTGAAACTTTCAGCAACCGCAATGATCTTGCTAGATGTTAGGCTTTTCACAAGCCAGAAAAAGCTGTGCTTATTCAAAGTCATATAGATTTGCAAATAAATTCTTTTTGTGTTCTCCTGATACCAAGATCTTTGAGGAGAAAGCATGTGCTTGGAGTAATTTTTAAATGGTATTAGAAGTTGCTACTCATCAAACTCATAACTCCAGGAGAGCAAAACTTGGTGTTAAATTTACAAGCTGTATGGCTGTGGGTAGGACGGGTATTAGGGCTGAAGGAAGCTGACCACCAGGGTACTGAGCTGGATATTTTTCTAGCAGAGACAGAAGAATTGGTTTCAGTCAGTCTTTTGTAATAGATTTTAAATGGTTTGCAATTGGAAGAATAAAACTGACATCTAGATACTTTAATCACTTATTCCAATGCTGTTTAAAGCTTAAGAGATTACTAGTAAATACTGAATTTCCTTTACGTTGCAAATATATTATCTGAATGTAGCTGTTATAACAACCTGTAACAGATAAACCTCACTAAAGACAGAGAAAAGTTTATATGTGGTATTATATACACTGTTCTGTTTTGAATTTACAACTTTATTTACTTGAATCACATAATTGTCTATTTAAGCCATGACTATGCTAATTTGTTCAGTCCAGGGTAATGATAAAAATGTTAAAGTACTAGTGAAGGACCATGTATATTAATATCTAAAAAGAACTCAAAATCCGTTGGGGCAAAACAGAACTTCTCAGTTAGGTCAGTTCTCACGTATGCTGTCCTCTCATCTCTGTCCATTCGGTGATATATACAGCTCTGTAACCAGTTTGATTTGCCAAATACTGCCATGCTCCAGGGACTTCACAAAGAAACTCTTCTTAATTGTGCACAGCAGGTCTTTTTCTCGGACATGTTACTGATAAACAGCTCAGATTCCTGATCCTCTTGAATCATCTCGCCTTTACTTAATAGCTGTGTTAGTTATCAATAAATGAAATCAAATGAAATAAGCAGTCCCCACGTAGCACTCTTTATCTTCACATTATCTTGGCTAATTATTCATAAAATAACAGAATGGCTTAGTTGGGAGGGGCCATAAGGACCATCTACTTCTAGTTCAAACCCCTTGCTGTGGGCTGGTTGCCACCCCAAAGATCAGGCAGCCCAGGGCCCCATCCAGCCCGGCCCAAACGCCTCCTGGGATCTGGCACCCACAGCTTCTCTGTGCAGCCTGTGCCAGTGCCTCACCACTCTCTGAGTGTAAAATTCCCTCCTAACATCTAATCTAAATCTCCCCTCTTTTATTTTAAAGCTGTTCCCCCTTGTCCTATCACTATCAGAAGTTGGCAGAACAGAAATATTTGCACCATGTTTTGAAAATGCTGCTGGAGATATTTTATTACAGCACAAGATATTTTTACCTCCTTCAAATAGTGTGGTATAGTGGGCAAAAAAATAAAGTGCGTATGTCAGAACACACAAATGAGAATATAATAATGCACAATAGATCTGAGAAATAGAAAAAGAAAAAAATAAGTGAACAGAAAGATACATGTGATAATTTCTGTAGTTGTACAATAATGTTATTGGTAATCAGTTCTAGTGACTATAGGGCACCTTTATTTCCAATGTACTTTATGAAGATTAATTAACACGGGTAACTGGGCTTAAATTATCCTCCCACTGCTGTTTTATATATTGCAGTTGCTCAGTGCTGAAGTTAATTTCTGGGTCCAAATTTCACTGCTGTATTTTGTTTGACCTTGGACAAGTGAGCTGGTTGATCACAGTTACAGGGTTACAGGGTCAAAAAGTCAACTGAGTAGTTTTTTTCCCATTGTAAGCAACAGAATCACACAGAAGGAATGGATAGATATTTTTTAATACGGTGCTTTAGTACACATTTAATTTTGATGAATGAGCGCTAGACAGAGTTTGAACCTATGAACCTTCATTATGAATCTGTCTAGGGCACAGTGGGTTCATTAGTCACTCCAGTAGAAATGTATCAACAAATTTACTGAGGTTTTTATCGTAATATCCTGTCTGATATTTTTATTCAAAAGAAGATTATGTTTAAAATACCATGTTAAAGATTGTTTTTAACATATGTAAAGTCTAAAACACAAATTGAATTATTGGTTTCTTAAGTATCTCTTCCTCATGCTGATCTGTAACTATTTAGTTTATTATTTTCCCATTGCAGTTCAGGTGTTGCACAGCTAAAGCCTTTCAGCAAAATAAATGCAGTCTTCCAACATACATTTCTTCACACGTCCAGAAATTAATAGTTTCTAGACTGATTTTTCTAAAGTTTGACCTTTATTTATCATTGACTCATTGCCTAAAATGACACTTGAGAAAGAAATAGTCTAAATGAGTAAAGACAGCACCTAAATTTAAGGTAAAAAGGGTTTTGTTTTTTGTTTTTTGTTTGGTTTTTTTTTTTGGATAGATCTCCATTCATAATGAAAAAGTTTTGTGAATTATAATTACACTATTTGAATGCATCTGCTTCAACCATGTGATGTCACTCAAGAGATGGGTTAACCTGCAGATGTGTTTTCAAAGCTGTAAACAAGCTTCACAGACACCAGGTTGCAGTTTTGAAAATAGGGGTATCCTCTGTATGCATGACTCATCGAGTGAGTCATCTGGTCCAAACTAAATAGCACAGTTCACTGGCTCATGAAGGCCAAAGAGTTAAATAAAAGAAACCAACCTGGAAAATTCTGTGAAAGCAATATATCTCTCGACATTTCTCAAGCACAAGTTTTTGAAAAAGTGATTTATTGTTTGAAAAGGAGATTTGTTGTTAAGTATTTATACAACCTCTGTAACTAATGATGAAAAGAAAGAAAAGGAGGAGGAATACAGGGGGAGATAATTCTTGAAGACTTTCTGAATATTTAGAAGATTTATTTCACACATTTTGAAATAAAGCATTCTAGTACAAGAGTAAAATGTACCGCATTGAGATAAGGTATGCTATATTTTCTTGCAAATCAAAATAACTATTTGTTTTTTTTCTTACAACTAGGGCTCTAGGTACCAACCCTTTACACTGTGATTGCAGCCTCCGCTGGCTTTCTGAGTGGGTAAAGGCAGGGTACAAAGAGCCGGGAATAGCCCGCTGCAGTGGGCCAGAAGCCATGGTGGACAGGCTGCTGCTCACAACTCCAACTCACCACTTCCAGTGCAAAGGTAGGTGCAAGCTGGAAGAGTGTTGTTTCCTATTGCTTTTCCTACTATACAGCTCTTTATTTTTATACTCTTGCAAGCTGTTTGGCATTAAAGTAAGTTTGGGAAGAGTTGCCTGGCTTTCTTTTATTGAACCATCAGATTGCATTCAAGTTGCGTTTTGAAGTGTTCTTTCACAGAGTTCAGTTAACTGCACTGCTGGAAGGAAAAACAGCAAGCCTCCAAAGAGTTAGCATTGCTGTTGTTAGCACCATATTATGTAGGAGCAAATTAGCATAGAGGATATTGTTACGTAGTTGAACAAATAAATTGTTATTGGCCTTCTACCCCCCCAGACAACTTTGGTAAAATAAGGGTCATTTTAAAATACAGACCTCTCTAGTTTCTATGTACATACATTTGAAAACTGAGAATTCTTGCGGAAAGCAGATATTTACCAAAATAACATTTTTATTTGAAGATACACAAACAACTTTATGTCCTCACCAGCTCTGTATCAGAAATTGTATATTCTGGAAAATCTTTAATGTCTGAATTTACTGTACGTTCAGGAGAGGGCTGAAGTGCAGCTGTTAGCAATTAGGTGCTGTCATGGACAGGATTACTGTGCATTAGGGAGCAGTCAGTAAAAGATAAGGAGTACATTTTCTTGTGGAGAAAGTAAATAGTATATTGTTGAGTGTAGGGTAAGTAAGAGTCATACATTCTTATTGTAAAGGGAGCTCTGGAGGTTTGTACAGGTTGCCACAAAGTACATGAAAATCAGAGAATCACAGAATATGCTGAGTTGGAAGAGACCCACAGTGCCCATCGAGTGCAGCTGCTGCCTCCACACAGGACCGCCCAAACCCGGCATCTGCGGCAGCTCGGGGCCGCGCCCACCGCCCTGTGGGGCAGAGCCTTTCCCTCACCCCCAGCTGCCCCTCCCCTGACGCAGCCCCACCCCGTTCCCTCGGGCCCTGTCGCTGTCACAGGGAGCAGAGCTCAGCGCTGCCCTCCGCTCCCTGTGAGGAGCTGCAGCCGCCATGAGGGCTGCCCTGAGCCTGCTCTGCTCGGGGCTGAGCAAACCCAGTGCTCTCAGCCGCTCCTCACACACTGGGCCCTCAGACCCCTCCGCATCTCCGCAGCCCTCCTTGGGCCGCTCTCTAACAGCTCTATGTCCTTGCATTGTGGCTCTCAGACTGCCCGCAGTGTTGAGGTGAGGACGCTCCAGCACAGAGCAGAGCAGGAAGGTATTTTCTTACTGTCCCACAGGGCATTAGTCTAGTGTTGTACTGCCAACATTGATTAATACCGATTACTTCAGAGGGAAGTTGAAGTATCCTCATAACAGACAATGCTAGAACAAACTGAGTCGTAGTCAAAATAACTTCAGAAAGTTCCTATCCACTATTGGCTGCCTCCTGTCTTGAACTGTGAGGGCTTTGCCCGTCTGTTCCCCTCAGAAGGAAGGTGCAGGCAGCCTCGCAGTTGGAGGTGGGGCTGTATTTATAGTGAGTGGAGTTTTACTTACATAAGAAAAGATGTGTTAGTAGTCTTCGTGAAAATAAGGGCATCAGGTCTGTTTTTATGTCTCACAGTGCCACGAACACTTAGAATACTGCTTGGCAGCATAATTTTTTACTGGCTGGGATGAAACTGCTGAACAAACAAATAATGGTGTTGAAGTGGGTTTGGATCACAGGTTCCCAAGCCTGAGGTCAGTTTTATGGCCTTTTAGATGTATTTTTAATAACTGTAAACTTATAATTTAATTACTTTGAAATGTCAGTCTCAAAACTATCAGAAGTCTGACTACAATTATCAGAACTACAGACTTTATAATAGTGCCTAAAATGTGAAGTGCAATTATTCCCTAAATACTAAAAATACCAAATAATGTACTTGTTCACACTAAGTGAAACAAAGAAAATGAGCGTGTGAAACAGAGTCTGAAGTTTAATCCAACAGGAGAAGGCCGGTGAATTTTTCATTTTGAAACTGTCATGTATCAGCAATTAGATTCACTTTCTCTCTAAACTAACATGCAAGATATAAGTGAGTCCATGATTCTGACTGTTAAAACAGCTGTATCGTTTTTATATAAATATTAGTTAGGTCCACCAGAAAGCTGGTGGGCTTTCTGGTGGCCTAGCTGTCTGCCTCACTGGTTTCATCTGAATAGAAAAGGAGAAAAAAGTGTTGTTTCAGAGGCAGACTTTGGACAGGCAGATGTTGTTGACGGTCTGAATGAGTTTCAGTATACTCCAAGAATCTCCACACCTTAGTAAAATTCACCCTTTTTCAACACAATGTATATATTTTGAGAAGCAATGCATGATTTTGTAATCTGACAGTAACTGAATTTATTTCCCATGTGCACATTTAATACAGTACTCTTCATGCTGTTATCTCTGGACATCGATGATGATCTTTAGTGGTGAAGTGACAGAATTTATTACAGCACAAAGCACACGTTTACCCTTGGCCCGAAGACATTTACCCTATGTCAGGGACAGTGCAGCCTCAGTTCATGCTGCAGCTGCATGGCTCTCTCAGCTACAAATGCTGAGCTGTAGCTGTGGCACGAGCCTGTGGCAGCAGAATGACACTATCTGTGGGATAACACAGATTGTCCAAAGATATGTCCTTACTTCTGCCTGCATAGATTTGATCCTTTCCCCGGCATTGCTCGCATGGAGCTTGAGGGGGATGAAGTGTCACTTGCCTCAAAAACACCTGGGTCATTGCTGCAGGTGTCATCCCGCACTGAGCTCAGGACCTCGAGATGCTTGTATAAAGGTTGTGCACAGATATCCTCTGTGGCCTCCTGTAACTTTTAAATTAAAAAAAATATATAAGTAGTTTAACAAACTCTTGTTAAAATCACGTTTCTAGTGTGTGACTGAGCAGAAGGTTATGTCTCAGCAGAGCCAAGAAAATAAAAGCATGTAATGTGTGAGTCATGCAAACCCATCTCTGCTTTTTATTAAATTGCCCTCTTAGTGATGCAGTAGAGGAAAGGAATGTGCTAGGCTGAGGGCATTTTGCTATATGAATTTATAAATCAAATCCCCAAGGGCGAGCTAATGAACTACTTAAGTGCTAGGAACTAACAGTGTGCTTATTAGCTCCTACATTGATTAGCTTTGATCTGTGCCATAGGAATAACTGGAAAATATATGTTTGTGTAATATAGAATAAATAAATAATGAATTCTGGCTCAGTAACCTCTAAATCGAGTAGAAGAGCAACACTGCTGTCTCTACTAAGCACCCTGCGTAGCTACCTTAGTGTGTTCGGGGAGGAGCAGAAGAGGAGCAGCTCACTTATGTTACACTTCACCACCAACAGTGCCAGAAATTCAAATGCTATTTCCTCTTCCTGTTCTAACTCCAAGTTAAAAATGTGTGACATTTAGTTAGACATAAAATCCAAAGGTGGAAGAGGAAAACAACAGACTTTTATTTCATTTTTCGGATTTGTTACTTCTTGTTTATATTATGTTGTTTCACTCTGCAATTAACTGTGCTGCTTTTATTAGCTATGTTGACCCTGCCATGTGTATGAGATCAGGATATAGCCTTTATACAGCAGGCACATTTCAGCTGAGACTCATTGGTACTAATTTCTCTGATGTTCTTAACCCCCTGTTGGTGCCGTGCTAGTATTCAAAGTGAATAACGAGGGTTTATATCTCACGGAGGACAGCCCAAAGCAAATTCCTGACTGAAAGGGAGATCTTTTCGTCTTTGATTTTTGTAGCCCTCTACAGCTCAACCTGCTTTCTAATGTCAGATATAAGCTTATATTCTCCACTTTGAGGATGTATCACAACTTACTCCTGCTTATCACTTATCATTATTCAGTAGCAGAAGGCCTGTGCCCACTCCAGATCACACAGGACCAATTTTAAAATATTTTAAAATGTGTTGCCTTTAAAATGAGATAAAGTTATTTTAGATTCTTTATTGTCTGTTATAATTGAAGCCCCTTTAAAGTGTTTGGCTTTATTTTTTATGTGTAAAAGCTGTTAAGTCATTGATATTTGAAATCTAGCCACTTCAAAATCACAATTTTCTTAACTATAAATATAGCAGTCTGAATTAACTATCTGTAACATCTCAACAATAAAATATTTGTTTATTCAGTACCCCAAATTACATGATATTATTTTGGTCTGTGTTCAGCTTCCTGCTTGTCTGCAAGTATCACTAATCTATTAAAAAATATGGTTGTTTAAAAGTTTTAAATATAGACATGCATATTTACCTGCATGCACTTACAAATTTGCGTGTTTAACTCTGTTGCATTTTGCCAAGGTATCTGAATGTTGGCAATCTTTCTTCTGGATAGAACAGGAGGAAAATAAGTTTTAAACTCTATTAAAACTAAGAATGGTAGAACACTTTGCACCTAAACAGTCCCATAAGCCTCTAACTGAATCTTTCTTACGCATGTTTTTCATTTCTACTGTTGCATCTGCACTTTCATTCTTGTTACCAGCCATAGAAATGTCATGTTATAGTTCCCTAGGGGTTGCTGTTGCAGAATTTCCAGCACTAAGAGAAGGAAAAATTGCTGAAAGCCATATATATATAAGCCCATTCTCTGGAGATTCCCAGTGTGTTTTTTCAGAGCTGATGTTTCCATGTGCAGGAGAACATAAGCAATACAGAGACTTGCCCAGCACTTGATTTAAGTACTTAGAATCTTCATAATCCTTGGGAATCCTTCATGCTGTTGTGTAGTGTTGCACCCACAGCATGTGCATGTGTACCAGCACAGGGTGAATACTGCATTAGGGAAAAATGTGAGTATGGGAAGTATTAATTTTGTAATCCAGTTCTCTATTAACTCACTGTGTTTTGCCCTTCCAGAGCCGGTAGATATCAGTGTTCTGTCCAAGTGTAACCCCTGCCTCTCCAATCCATGTAAGAACAATGGGACATGCAGCAATGATCCAGTGGAGTTTTATCAGTGCACCTGCCCTTTTGGCTTCAAGGTATGACTACAAATGAACTACATGAAAAGCAATAAAATATTCTTCATCCTTTCTGCTTTCTAATTGTTGTAGCATGAGAAGTCAATTTTACAGGCAACTGAGTTCAACAGATGCTTTACTCAAACAGATTGCATGTGACCTTTCAACTGTTCTCCAAATTTTTATCCTGTGTAATAGGAAAGGCATTTCTTTCTCCTTGTGCAATAGAGCAATATGCTCTAGCTGACCTTGCTTTGAGCACGACTAGATGATCTCCAGAGGTTCCTTCCAACCTTGGGCATTCTCTGGTTCTGTGATGTAGACATCCATATGAAATGACCAGTTTATTTTATCTTCCTTTTCATTTCTTTATTTTTAAACACCAAGATAACTGTTTCATAAGCTGCCATGCTAAAGGGAAGGCAGTTCAGATGAAAATTAAGGACCACTTTCATCCATGGTGACAGAGTGAGCTACTTGCTAGCTTGCATCCATCTCACACAGACTGATTAGCAAAAAAGTGATGATTGATCAGGCATATTGCTACAAGCTCAACTGTCTCTGACTTCTGAGTACTGTCTGTAGAGTGATCTGAAAATGTGGAATTCTGTAGATGCTAAGTGTTGTGAATGTGTAGTGTCAGTGTCTAGATAACAGATACGAAAACTGGAAAACTATGCCATTGAGTAATGTAGTTTCTTCAGTAGTGATACATAAATCCCTTTGTTAACACTGCACCGTGAGAGCTTAAGGCTACCAAAACTTTTTTTCAGAGTTGATAACTCTGGAAACCTAGCTCAGTAGTAAGTAGCTGAGGGATTAAATGTAAGTAATAAATGAGGCATACGATCTGTTCACAGGCTCAGGATAGGATGTTACGGGCAGAGAAGCAGGTTGCATCCTGTAAACTGTGTTTTTATTTACCTCATTGGATATTTCTGACAGAGTCTTGGTCAGTTAAAGCAGATGTATGAGAACTATAGGAAAAAAAGGTCATAACCAGACATACATGTGGGAAGTAAGAGCAAATACCGTGGCACACATTCCAAATAGGAGTTGGGAATTAGTTGGAGCTGATGATATCACCATTTCCCTTCTGTATCTACTTAGGGTACGTTGCGTTGTGTTGTTGTTGTGGTGGATCCCTGAAACATTGGAAGAGGGAAGATGTAAAGCTCGTTTGTTTCATTCTAATGTCCTCGTGCTGGCGTATTGACCTGCAGCTTTTCCAGGACATTAAAAGACCACATTGTCAAAACTTCATTCATCTAAAACTAACTAGTCAGTAGCAGTTGATTTATCTTGATATCTGTTTTATCTTCCAAGGTTAATAGACTAATGGTTGTTTTAAATTGATGTTTAACATCAACTTGGTTAAATTCTTCATATGGGGCTAGGCAACTGTTAGGTTAACTTCAAAAGTAAGTTTTCTAAACTAGCAGGAAAATACATAAATCTTTGTGTATCTCTTACTCTGTAATGCATACATGCTGGAAGAGATACTCAGGTTATTCAGAGTAGAATTGCATTGGTTATGAGAATATCTTTCCTTTGCCCTTATTTTATCTTTTTTTATATATTCCTGTATTAGCAAATCCACTAGTATACATGCATTTATATTAATAGAAGACATGTTTATAAAGGAAGGATTTATTAGCAAAGAATAATCAAGAATAATCTTCTAGTTTTATTGGTAGTAATTTTCTAATGTATGTTAGGCCTCAGTACATCAATTTACTTAGAAAGGTTTTGATAAACTCTTGAACTCGGTTTAAATATCTCGTAGAGCATCCTACTTTTCTCCTCTCTCACACACTTCTGTAGGTGACATTCAGTGTGTGAATGCAAAACCCAAAACCACTTGTGTGCTTGTGAGCACCAGGCTGTCATCCAAGCATGGCATGGAGTGAACAGACCCAGGCATGGCACTTAGCACAGAGTTTAAAAATAGAGACTAAATAACACTAGAGGGAGAATCGAGGGAAATTTAATAAGCAAAAATGAACCCTTTGTCTTTACCACAGGTTTTTGAGTAAAAATGAAATTTGACAGGTCCAAATGCAAACCATATGAAAGGAGTACTCTATCTACCACGCAGTTCTCCACCAGAGATTCATGCTAATTCAATAACAATACCTTGCTTCCTTCTCACCAGCCAGCAGCAAACAACTCTCTCCATCTGGAAACCATTTCCCAGACCTTGATAAATTGCCCTAAATCTGCCCTCTCAGCATTTGTTTTTCCTTGTTTGATGTAGATTTGTAAAAAATCCTGTGTGGAGGAGTTTATATCAATAATACAAAAAAACCACCTTTTTTTTTTCTTTTTTCCAAATGTAAGCTCATTCAAATAAGATAAAGGCTTTATAACGTTCTCTGGGAAGGGATAGATAGCTGCAGTCTGTTCTCTGGGGTTCCTATCCTCATGCAAGCCTCAGAAAAAAGCAGTTGGCCAGCTAGCAGAGAGCTGCTTGAGCAACCAGATGCCAAACGAGTGCCTGATGGGATCAGGAATTTTTACCACTTAATGGAATAGCGAAAGTGGATAGTGCTGTATTTTTTTTACTGTTACACTGAAGATGGTCCAATCTCTTACTTTTCATTATCACAAAAATGTTTTTCCTGTTGAATGCTTACTTTATGGGGCTTGTAGCACTGTGTAATGCCAACTGTGCTGGGTTTGAGTAAACGTCAAAGTGAGGTAACTGATGGACCACCTGAGCTGAGAGGCCAGTGGCCAAGTGGTTGTGTCTGATGAGGACAGAAGGAATCATTTGCTCCCTTAGGAGTGGGGCTGGCTAGAGCTGACAGCTATTGATAAGCCATGGTCGAGCAGTGTTTCTGTGGTTCTCCTTTGGGAACAAAGCCCCATAGCCAATGGGAGATGGTGGGAGAGTGCCACCTGAAGTGACTGTGGGCTGTGCCACCCAGAGCCCCAGGGTGCTCTGGCAGGAAATGTCTGTGAGTGTTACCAAACCTGTGTTTTGAGATTAAACGCACACGTAGGTGTAATTATCCAGTGATTTTTTTTTCTCCATAGCGTTCTTTGAATGATTATTTAAATAATGTGTGTGGTTTAGATTGCGTAGCATGATTACAAGTGGAGAAGTGAAGCTTACTTTTGTTTTGAATGCTGCTGGCCACCTGCACCATGAGTGTGTATGCATGCAGCTGGTGGCTGGTGAATAGATAGGAGCACCGTGCTAATTCATTTATCCTACAGCGTGTGGTTTTTCTGTAACTCCATTGATACCGTAAAGTCAAGTCCATGGGTGTCGGAATTCAACAGAGTAATCAAACTTGCAATCAATAAGCCACTGAGAAAGGATTTAGTTGAATAGCTATAGTAAAATCTAAGGTGAGCAAAACAAACGCTGTGTTTTGCCACTGTACTCAAAATCCCTTTGGATTTGTTCTTTTTTTATTATTATTTTGGTGGAGGGGCTTTTTTATGCTTTTCACACCTTTTTTCTTAAAACTTTGGTAACAACAAATGAAGAAGAAATATTTTAATTCCTCAAGATAGTGTTATTTGTAGAAATGGCGAATGAGAGCTAAAAATACATCTGTGTTTTATCTGAAATGAAAGAACATTGTCAACCTGGAACACAGCATGAATTGCCTGCCCAGGCATTGCCACAGCCTCTTTGGTTGCTCACATTAATGGGAGCCTGAGCTGCTGGGATGCAGAGATTTTTGTCATCTCTTGGTTCTGGTATTGCTGACAGCTGTCTGAAATGGAAAGGGAAAAGAGGTAAAATCAGTGTTGCACATGGTCCACACTTTGGGCAACAGATGCTGATGTGTCTGTGATAGAGCTGCTCTGTAAATTTCACTCAGCTCTATTCACTTCCCTGGTGAGTTCAGCCAGCGTCCTGACTTCTCTAGCAGCACTGCAGTATCCTGAGGGTTCAACCAATTTCTCCAGTCATCCACAATGACAGATACAATTGGAAAAATTCTGGGTAAAGCTCTTGGGCTTTGGAAAGACAGTATGCTTTACAGCCAGACTCTTGTGGTGGGAGGCATTACAGCAAAGCCAGAATGATAGTGAGGAAGCTGACTCCAAACTTCTGCTAAGAATTTGGCTCTTCTTCCCCCCAACCCTCTGCGCCAGGATTTTGTCCCTGAAAACAGAGTTAGAAATGGAGAATCTCAGAGCAGAGGAGTGCCTGTGGGGTATGTGAGATTTGTGTCTGTCACATGTTGTACACAGATACGACTGAGGTGCCAGCAGGCAGATGTAGCCAGGCAGAAGCTGTGACTGCTCAGCACAGGGCTGATAGGCAGATAATGTCAGTACAGACTTCTCGTGCTGTTAGCATGGGCTCAGTGCTGGGCTGACAGTGCCATTCTCTCATGAGTGTGCACATGGCCCTGCATTTGGAGGGGGAGCACAGGCAAACAAAGTTTGCTGTACTTGCACTTTACCCTGTTGACATTATGTGAATAACCTCTTGGAGCACAAGAATAACGATTGTTTTAGTAATATTAACATAGAAGAGGCTTTAAAATGTAGATATCACAGTGTTATTTCATGCCCAGCTGTTCTGGACTACTCTTACACCGCAAGGCTGAGGAGGTGCAAGTTTTTTCCAATGGGCCAGTTTCTCGGTAATGCCAATTTGGTTGGGGTTCTATGAAACTAACCGAGTGTAGGGTTTGGCTACTGATGTATGCCTGCTGTGTGAGAGTCCATGTCAGCCCTGGTTTGTTAGGCGAATACTGGTTGGAACTGTAGCTCCTTGCTTTTGTTTCTTTGGAGCTATTAACGTATGTATATAAGTCCCCATATACATCATTCAGTGCACTGATAAAAACCACGAGCTGCAATTGCAGTCGGAGGGAAACTTGGAAGGAACTCATAAACCAGCCTGCCCTCGTCCATGTGGGATGGGAGAGCAAACATCTTTGCCTGCACATATTGCTCAGTCCTGGCTCTTTTCTTTCCCAGTGTCAGGGCTGGGAGGACAGACACAGGAATGTAAGCTCAGTGCCAAGTTTTCATATGAAGAAATCAACGTGGCAAAATAGTGCTTGTGTGAGCTGATTCTGCCTTGAACTCTCACTGTGATCATTTCTCCCGGAGCGTGTGTTTGTGTGATTTGAGGTGTTCTACTTTTTGTTTGTTTGTTCTAACCGTATTTAAAATACTTACTAATGAATGATGAAGAAGCATTTTTCACTCTTAGTAAAATAATGCAGGAAGCCCTTGGGGATGTGAGGCAATGGGTGGCCATGTAAAATGAGTAGACTTGTATTTATGTATGGATTTTTAGGGCAAGGACCAGTGTCAGCAGTGGGTGGCTATAATCTCATCTAATGCTCCCAGCCAGCAAACGAGCAGAAATTGCAGTATTTTCCTGTGTGCTTATTCCTTTAAACTTACTGTGCATCAGACTTGTGTTTCTTTCTGTTTGCTCTTTCTATTTTAGTAGGTTTAAAGAGAATGGAGATATGCAGATATGCATCCAGAAGAGCATAAAAATGAAAGGCTTAAGGAGGGATTACTGCCACAGTTGCTGGCTAAAGGCGGTGAGGCATGCTTACACCCACCGCAAACCCCATAAAAATGTAATAATGTATTCTGGCATGCCCTAATGAGGGCTCTTAATAATAAAGCCAACTCTAAAGAAGTATTTCCATTTGTGTTAGGGCAGCAAGAAAGCAGATGTTGAGCAGCTTCAGGCATTTGCTATGCTTGTTCAGGAGAAGGAGCCAAGCAGTGAAGTTAAGCTGAATCGTAAGCCATACTCACCAGTGGGCACTGTCATCTTCACTCTCTTGTCAGTGAGGATTATTCCTCCCACTTTGTTTTTACTACTGTTTTTCTGATCTAGTACAAAATATCACAAGAAACCAGTCTTTCAATTCATCTTTTCCCAGGGTACAGGAGAACTTTTTATTGGTTTTTAGACTTGATTTTAGGCTCTTCTTACATTTGCCTGGTGCGATTACACTAAATAACCATTTTTCTTTCTCTGTGGTTTGCCTGCCTTTCAGGTGATTACTGGTCACTATAACTCTGCTTAATCAAGTTCTCTTTAACCAGCTCTTAATCCTCAGCATCCCACAATTTTTCCCACCTGCCATCCTTAAGGCTTTCTTGAGATGGCTGTACTATGGATACGGCCTTTGGGTTTCTTTTGTTTTCAGAGAACATGAACAGAGGTTGCCCTGAGAGGCTGATTGCCCTTTGGGGATGATGGAATTGGTGCAATTCCTGTAAGCAGCCTAAGACGAAAAGACAACTTTCTTTATAATGTAAGAGTAAACTCTCTCCTGTTAATGGAAACGATATAAATACTGGACTAGAGTGATTTCTGTGTAGGGGTAAGTGCACTGCTGCTAAAGTCGTCCCAGAGCTGTCTGTGCTTGGTTCCTTCCAACTGGTGCAGGGCAGCAATTGACCCCGCAGCCTGGGGATCCCTTCCCTGAGCTTCCAGGAGCCTCTGGAATATAAGTTAATACATGATAACACTCGTTGTCATGGTGGGTATGTTTGATTTCTTTAGTAATCTGAAAAATCTGCACGTTTGTTTGCATTAGAAAACATTGTTTTCTTCTCTCTTAGCAGTCAGTTCAGTCCACTGTCAAATTGTCTTGGTTTATGCCAAACAGGGTTGCTGGTACTTGTGAATGGCAGTCCTTGTAGGGGAGGTTTTACAGAGCTTTCACAAGCAAAACTGATGGTAGTAATAAAAGCTCTCATACTGAAATACTGCTATGGAATTGTCCCACACCAAAATGCTGCACCCTGAAAAGATAGTGGAACTCCAGCAAAGATTTCTTCTAAAGGATTATGGCTCTTCCAGCATCTTTCTTTATTTCAGAAACCTACTGAGTGGTTTGGAGAGGTTTTCTAATCATGTAGGCCCTTCCTCACTGTAGCTTTCACTGAGTTTCTGCTTATGATGGGCCCCTCGTCTCTCATGCAAGTTCTGGGTTCAGTTTCTCAAGAGTAAAGCATAGGTCCACTGCCTTGAGTAATAAGTTTAAAATATAATTCCTTCATTTTCTTTAATTCCCTATTTCTCATTAATATGGACTGTGTTTTCTATACAAATGCTTGGTTTTTATAGCTCTCTCTGCAGTGTTCACGTTCACTGACTTTCGGTCACCTGAGAAGGATTTTATTGTCACCGCAATGTGATGTAAAAGAAATAGGTCATTTGGTGTTCTAAGGGTACTGAAAACAATGTTCTCTTTCATGCACATGCACAGATTTTCAGTGTTGATAATTCTCTTCTTCATCTCCCAGCACATTCACACAGTGAATCAGACAGAGCTGATCCAGCATCCTTGGAAGCTTTGGAGCACGTGCCCCAACCAGTTTTACACCTCTGGACTAAGTTCAGATATGTGCTATGTGAATCGACTCTATGATAGATTAATGACACTTCTTTTGTCATTGATTGCAAGCCCCAAAAGACCATTGAAACCCAAACTTCAATGCTAGCAGAGGTTTAGAAGGACAATCAGAATTTACATCAAACTGAACATAATTTGCAAAATAAACCTCAGATGTCCACTGAGAATTAACATTTGTAATTTTCGGAGAAGAGCCAGAGTTTTTAAAAAATAATATGATGAATCCTTGCACTTTGACTTTGACAGACATATTCTCAATTACTAGCTACTGAGGAAATGGAAGGTGTATTACACTCTGGAGGATCATAAATCTTACTGATTTAAATAAAATGAGGCTTAAGAGAGCAGAGTTCACCTAATTTGCTATAAATTGACAATTGTGATTTATTAACAAGGACAAGGAAGTCACTAAGAAGTGCTGCTGCCATGCCCAATTATTGTTTAATCAGGTGCCAGATGAAGCTAGACTGGCATAAAAGATAACTATACAGTGCTGAAGATGATGGGGTATAAGTAACTATTATCTGTATATTTACTTCAGATACTAATGCTGAGAAGGTTTTCAGAGGCAGTTAAATCAGCCAAATGGTAGGGGGGGGCAGAAGTGCAGCAACAAAAGCAATATCAATATATCTTCTATAACCTAACTTCAGTGTCATTTAGCAAATACTGTTTTTCAGAATGCTTGTGGACAGCGTTTGGATTTTTTGCCATGTTTCTGTGCCAGCGTGTAAGTTCAGCTGCATAAAAACAATAGTGTATTAAAAAAAGAAAACTGAATCTTGTAAATAAATCCAAATTCATTTTAATTTTTTGAAGTCAGAAATGGGTAAAACGTATTAATTTTTCAACTTAAATTAATTGACTTGTAAACAGCAAATGCAAGAAGATGAATTTTTATTACCCTGTTGTGACAGAAGACTCCAGAGAAATAGTGAGTTCATAACCGCTGTGAGTGTGCTGAGCTGGAGGCATCTGCGGGGTGGATGCGTGTAGCAAGGTCTGCATTCAGAAACGGGAGTCAGAACCTCTCTGCAAACAACAGATGATCAAAATCTTTCTGCTTCCACCTGGCAATCTAAAAGCAGTCTGATCCAAAATCACTGTGATATTGCCCGTGTTTTGCCAAATAATTTGTGTATGTGACGAAGCAGATGGATCTAACATACACCATGCCAGCTCTTGTAGTTGTTTGACCTTGCCAGTGAGCGTCATCTGTATCTTTTCCAGATTGAGGCTTAGCCATTGCATTCACAGCCAGAAAGAGCGTAAATAAGGAAACAGTACCACCTGGATCAGCTGAAGAACTTTGGACTACTGTGTGTAGATTTTCAGTGTGCAGTGTCCACATATATCTTTACTTCAGTGAAATCAATTGGGAATCAGTTTCAAATGGTCTCATTGCTAAAATGGCAATAGGGTGAATCCCAGTGCTGTGTCCCTTAGTCCTTCCTAAGATGCTGCTGAAGATGCCGCTAGGTAAAGACTGTAGCGTGAGTTTATACTTTGTTATGTAACTGAATACCGTAACTTCAAGAAAGCCTTTTATCTCAGTTCTCGCTTTCTTAAGCATGAAAGAAGCAAAATTCAAGACAAAAAGCTATTCTAGATTTTAAAGTGAATTTTCTGAGTGTCTGTGTCTTCTACTATTTCTGAGTGTCCTTCCCCCTCTACTCTCATCCCATTTCACCTCACTCTTTCATGCAAAGCACCAGGAATCATGCCTTGCTTACATACCACGCTTAGCCCCTTGTTCTGCTTTTAGACCTTTGGAGGTCTGAATGTATGAACGAGTCCCACTGACACATGCAGATGTAGTTTTAACACTCAGACAATTGATGCAAGTAAGTAAAGTTTACAAAACATTTTTCAAGCTCTGTTAAAGCAGAACGAAGCAATGTACGTGGCTATGTGTCCTTTTTTTTCTTAATTTCACAATATTAAGAGGTTAAAAGTTTGAAGCTAGCAGATTTTTTAAGTTTGAGTAGTATTCCTGAATGCACACATATAGAACGCACTGTACATCTCAGTTTATCTGCTGTGAATTTTCATTCAAGCCCCTTATGAAGCGCATTTATGTTGTCTTTTCCCTTCAGTTAATGGGTGCTTATTAGCTTTTGTCCAGGACAAGTATATGAATGTTTGTGAGATGGAGAGTTGGCTAGGAATGTAAAGGATCAGGTTTGCAATACACTATCTTTGTAGCTGGTCATTTTTTATTGTTCTTTATGTCCCTAAAACTTTTAGCTGTATCTAGAGCATGGTACTTCAGTTGTTGATGAAAATGTCCTGCTTCTTCGTTTGAAGTCTCCATTAACTATTTAGTCTTAGTCTAGTATTTTTACTAAACACATGAAATCTGCCATCTGTTCTTTGCATATACCATCTAAATAACCCACTGCATACTGTTAACAACTTAAATAATTTCCGGTATTTTCTTCTACAGATCTTTTTCCAGCATGCTTTAGAACACCAAAGTCACTGAACAAGGCTGTAATTAGCTGGCAGGAGGTGTCCCTATTTGCAGATGGCTGCAGTCAGATCGACTTGTACCCACCTGTGGGTGTCTCCATCCCAGGCTGCATCACGTTTGTAGTGCAGCCAGCAGCGAGAGCCTCCTGTTCTGGGGGGCTTCTGCCCCAAGCCTGTGGCATGCTGCTGCTGCCTCTGCTCTGTGCCAGCTGCTCTTAGAAGGGGGGTGAAGGATCACGCTGAAACGAGCAGAGCTGTGAAAATTAATTTTAAAGAAGTCATTGCACTGATTGAAATAGTATCAAAGTGCTTTTTGGTTGTGTTATCCTTTGTTCTTTCTGCCGAGGTCCCAATTAGCTTTTGCTACTTCTTCCTGGGTGTTTTGCTAATCATGATGTAATGTTTTCCAGTACTGGGTGCTTGTAAAGGCCAGAATTTGGCACAGCGGCAGCAAGCAACAGCTTGGCCGTACACTAGTGCCCAGTATGGCTAATTGCTGCTGAGCATGAAAGAGCTGACACTTTTCAAGCGTGGTGGATAGTCTGTTCTCATTCACTGAAAATGTGGAGCTGGAGGCACTCAGCTAAAACCTGAACCAGCTGAGGTACTTCAGATTTTGGAAGTCAGCTGGAATTGGAACGTCTGTATCTCCTGTTCAGTGGCGAAAGTCTTGTGTTTCACCACCTAATGCTTTTCTTTTCTATGGAAAATGAATTCTATAAAGTGTTTTGGATCTGATGCTTTCCTATCAGACTAGATAAAAATTTATCACAGCTTAAGAAGCCTTTAGAAATAAAATATTGCACCCATAGGGACCTTCATCTTCTTCCTGTGAATTGCTGAGGCGGTCATGTTTTCTTCCCTGTCCTTGAAGCACAGTCTGCGCCTATATTCCTGGTTCAGGCTTTATTAAGAGGCTCTTCAGGCTTGAAGCAACATACAGTATTCTCCTTTGTAAGAACACTTCTTTCCAGGGAATGTATTTCAAAGAGTTTTTCCCAGTGCACAGATAAATTAATTCTAGTGATGTTTGACAGTGATTCTGCGTTTCCAGCAAGAATGGCCTTTGTGTAAATTGAGACTAGGGAGCTGCATTATTCCTTTGAAAGATGTTTCTAAAATGTCTTTGGGCTCTTCTGGGTAGTGACAGTCTCATGCAGAAATAAAATGTCCTTGCTTTGCTATAGATTTATAAGTACCAATATTTTCTGCAGCTTCTCTGCTTTTGGAATTCTTTGGTTGTCATATTTTCCTGTGTTAGAGAAATTGCAGTTGTTTTGTGGGCTCTCAAGGTGCTACTGACAAAGTCAACTGAGAGAAGAAAGTCCTCAGAGAAGGATTAGGAGGCATTTGCTCATTTATTAACATGAGTAAACTGAGTCAGAGAGACTCTTAATTTTCCTAAAGCCAGATAGCAAGTTCATATTGTAATTAAGTCTGATTCAGCAGCACGTTCTGTTTGGTTTCTGTGGCGCTTGAGGCACAAGAAGCCAATAATTCAGCCAAGTTCAGCAAAAAAATGAGAGCCGAGTTGAAGTCATCACAAATTCAGTGTGTCAGCGAGAGTCTGAAAATGCCTTGCTCTCATTTTAACATTTATCTTTATGAAATTTTTACAAGAACATTCAAGATAATCTGAAAAACTACCACAGAAATGATGGGACTGTTTTATGCAGTGTTCAACTGCGTTAAAAACATTCAGAAAAAAATGGATGCCGTGATTTCTGCTTTACTTCTTGCTTTGCTTAGCTGCAAAGGATCTAATATCGTAATGATGGAGAGTTCGTATGAAACTGAAGTGGCTGACGTTAATGAAGTATCTGTAAAATGGTCAGTTCTTCAGGGATACAATTGGAGAAATGCAAAAGGTGGCATCTTCCAGCTCCGTGAGGATGGCACAGT
This sequence comes from Numida meleagris, assembly GCF_002078875.1. Lineage (NCBI taxonomy): Eukaryota > Metazoa > Chordata > Aves > Galliformes > Numididae > Numida > Numida meleagris. Next base: position 3,981,191 of record NC_034420.1, read on the forward strand.
AAAGTAAGCACACGCAGATGGACGGACACAGGCGCTGGTGCAGCGGGGTGGCAGCAGATCGGGGCTAATGCTGCGTGGCTCATGGCTGCCAAGTGCTGCGGGCCGCATGGTGCCAAAATAAAACCTGCGTGAGCTTCCTTTGGTGCTTCCCGAATCTTCCCTGAGACATGTGGGGGCTCGGGATTTCAAATGGAGAAGCACAGGCTGCTTGGCAAATGCAGTCCCAATGAAGCCGAACCTCTCCCTGCCAGGTCTTTGCGTGCAGCCTGCACGGCTGTGGTTGGGGAATGAACTTGCAGTGAGGCAGGGGATTAGCCAGGTACTTGTGTTGTTGTTCGGAAGCGTTTCTCTTCTGATTTAACCAGGCAAAAGGATGTCCGTTTCTTTGTATTTACACAGATTTTAAAATGCAAAGCTTGTCTCTCTGGGGAGTGTAGGAGGAAGTGATGGTTGACACAGAAAATACAGTTTCTTCTCCCATTTCTGTAACAAAGCCCCTCTGTGCTGTTGGACAAAGGTATAATTACTGTGTTGCATTTTTTCTCAGTAAGTGGCAGTGTGTCCTGCCCAACAGAATACTAAAGATTTCGGTAGTAGTTGGGGACCTGAACCGTGTGATGCGACATGGGGAGCCTGGCCCTGTGTGTGGACAGAGCTGGTCAAATGAACTCTCCAGAGCAGTTCATGCTTCACACTTAGAGGCTGTTGTGGTTTTGTTGTTGTTTTAATGGGGCTTAATGAGGCTGTACCAATTTCAAAATGAGTGCTCCATAGATAAGATGGCTGCTATAATTATACAGTGTTGAAAGCATACACGGAGCTTGAGGCTGTCACTGAACCAGCACAGTCCCTATCCCACCAGTTTGTCACCTGCAGACTGGACACATCATTGGAAACAGGGACACCTATCTAGAGCCGAGCATGAATTCCTTCTGGTCACTGTAGAATGTAAGAGAGAAGTGGCCAGTGATGCCCTGTTAGTACGATTTGACCAACCTGTGTGGTCTTGGCTCGAAGGGATGAGCTAGACTTCCCAAACTGATATGCAGCTATAGACAAACTGATCAAATTTACCCTCCTGTGGTTTTCACGAGAGAGCGATTCCCTTATAATACACTAAGTCAAGCAGTCTTCACTCACGGATTGTTGAAACAAAACTAAGGAACTTGTTCCTTGTTGAGAGCCAAATAAGCCTTTCAAATAGCTTTGGCATAAGAACATGAGAAATGCCAGACTGGTCTATGGTGCATTTACCACAGCCCTCCCTTTCAGTAATGCAGGCAGCAGCATGTCTTTCCTTCTATGGAAAGGGCACAAGCCTCATCAGCACTTCTCTCCATTTCCCCCACTACCCACCATCATCCATCTAGGGATGCCGATGTCCGCTTATTGCCTTTCATACCCATTTTGGATCTGTGGTCCATGGATTTGTCTAATGGCTCTTATACTATCTCACTTTACAATCTTGTGTTAAAAAATTCCCAGAAGCTCATATTTTGGTAAACATATTTATTTTTTTATCTGTATTAAGCTCACCTTCTAATACCAGAAATTGTTCCTCTTCTGCTGAGGGAACTAGTGAGTAACAAACTCTGCATTTACCAGCTTCATGATTTTGTAAACCTCAATCATATCATTCTCATCAGCTTTCTTTTCTCCGACTAAGTCCTATTCTTTATCGTATATTCTTCTAAATATCTTCTTAAACATTTTGCTGCTCCTTTTCTGTGCCTTTTCTAACCCCACTGTATCCATCCTGAGGCAAGCTAATCACTGTCAGGTATCTTCTAAATACAGTGTTAGGCTTCTCGAAATCCGTTCTTAATTTGGATATAGCATTATATTGCAAGTGACAGCAGCGAAGCCTCAAAGCTGAAAACAATACTAACAGCTGATGGTCTCAGATGCAGGTATGTGGCTGAAGCATTGAGATGTTCCATTTCCACAACACAGCAATCTTAAAAAATTGAGACTACAGAAACACTTATTTTAGTGCTCCCTACTGCAGTACATCACGCCAGGTATCCAAAGTCTGGGAAGCGTTGGAAGCTGTTGCAAAGGCAGTGGAGAAAGGAGTGGCTTTTGATGGAGCGTTGTCAGCAAGGATGGGTGGCGATGGTAATGTGGTGTTTGGTGCTGATATGTGAAGGTGTCCTGGGCTGACATCTGCCCTCGGTTTAGACTTCCAGATAGATATGCCATGGTGATTCTTCTGAAGTACAGTGTATAGTGATTCCTAAACCAAAGCCAAACATCCTAGCAAACCTGACTGAATGAATGTGTCTCCTTTGATATTTTTCTCGTCTTGATTGCAATCATTTATCAGCTTTCCAGTAGATGAGCTGGCAGAGGGCAACTGCTAATGGGATCTTCAATAGAAAAAGCAGAGATCTCTTGAACTTCTTGTGATTGCACAGATCCCTTGAGTGCCGTCAGACTTCCAGGTGTCTTTATTCCACCCTGCCGTGACAGTAAATGAAAGGAAAGGACAACCTCTTTGATGTACTTGCCAATTTTACAAATAGCTTTTTCGAATCAGTAGAATATAACGATCAGATAAATATGTCTAGGCTTTGAAGAGCCAAATAAAAAGTCAGTTGGCAGCAGTGGAGATTGTCCAAGCTGGTGAAGTTCAGTTGGAAATAATGTGTATTTTAGGGCAAGTTTTAAGAAGAAACTGATTCAATGCTAGTATCTCAAACAGGATTCAGTGTGTTCTGTAGATAAACTCAGCTCCCTGGATAAAAATGGATTTCCCCCTTTTAGTTTTGACAATGTGTAGTAATGAGTATGGTGTACTGTTACATTTTTTAACTGAGCACTTGGTAAATGAGGGTTGACTATGTGGTCTTGTGCTGACTGTGTGTGGCCTTCTGCTTACCTTTGGCCATGATTCATTCCTTTCAGTGTAACTAACGCTGGGGATTAAAGTGGGTTACAGTAATGATAAAACCAGCTGTTTCCTTAAAATAATAAAATGAAAGAGTTAACCAGTATCTTGAAACTTAAATGACACCAAGATACCCACCAGTCCCATTGGTTAGAAGAGGTGCCCTGCCCAAATTCTCATTTAAGTGATGAACATATCTGGCCATCAGTAGGGAACATATCTGAAGACCACAGTCCTTGGCGCCGCACATAGGGTAAGGGAGCAAAAGGCATTGATTCAGATAGCATGTGTCTTACTAACCTTTTTTTCTTTTAAATTTTCTCAAATAGGGTCGGGACTGCAGTGTGCCCATTAATTCTTGCATTCAAAATCCATGTCAGAATGGAGGGACCTGCCACCTCACCGAGGCAAATAAAGAAGGATTCAGGTAGTAACACAAAGTTCATTTAAAACAAGATGATAAAATAGTTCTGTGTCTACTCTACATTAATGAAGTATAATGAGTACTTTGTAAAAGCTGCTGCATGTGACAGTTCTATCTGCCAGACCAAAAACGTAATCTGGTTTCATTGGTGACATACTGTTTCCTCTGAAACAGATCTCCTTATTTTCTCATAATGGGTTATACTCTAAGAGCTATTTTGAGCAGTCTGCCTGATCTGTATTGTGTTATCTGTATCCTAATTTTCCTCAGGGCATATCAAACTCGTGCATACTCTTTTTTCTATTTGTAAAATAAGCATCTGTTGCTTGACAACCAGATGCAAAATGTTTTCATACTGCATCCTGTAGACAAACAGGCTTTAAAGAAACAATTAAAAAACGTAGAGAGATTGCTTCCAACATCTTGTTGGGCATAATGCCTGCAAGACAATAGCCTTTACAGCTGGACGTTATGGGTTTCAGTTTTCCCATGTAAGAAGCTTAGATTGGGAGACTCCAAGAGAAATCCGGAAATTTTTCATGCAGTTAATGGGAGATTTGTGCACCCTCAAGTCCTGTTTTACAGCTATGAAAATACATGTTTTAGGTTTTGGCTACTAGTTGTCATTGAAGTTGCTAGAGATTGTCTTTTAGAAAACGATTTCTCAAATTTTGATTTATTTCCTCCTCAGTATTTCTACTACTTGCACAAAATATGTGTAAAATTACACCACGATGTTGTTTCACTAGAATATACGGACGTCTCATTTCTAAAAGCATGTATGCATTACTCGTGCTGCTGCTGTGTCTTCTGCGATATGCTGCTTCCTCTCGGTGACAGCTGGAGGGAGACACAGTAATACAAGGTTTATGAAAGGGATAAGCAGGAATCACACCAGTGATTTTTTTCAGTTCAGTTCCAGTTTGCTTTCAGCTGTAATTATGACTGTTCCAGCTGAGGTTAACTGTTTGTTAACCACGTCAGCAAACCCACCTCTTATCTCAGAAAATAGACAGAGCCAGCTGAAAGACTGAGTGACTGAAAGGACTTAAGGACAGCTGGAAATTAATAACACCATCCGGCTCCCCTGCCAAAGGCTCAACACATTTTATATTTCCAACAAAGTATTGTGGCTTCTTTTTATTCTGTAAATCCCTTGGATGGGAACAAGGCACAGAAGAGCTCTCACCTTGCCCTGTGAGTGGGATCAAGGCAACCCAGCGCTCTTTGAGCAGAGCAGCACATCCCATGGGTACAGATGCATGCATAGGGTCATGTTGGTGCCCAGTGGTGGGATGAGGAGATTCTGCAGACCATGGCACGGAAATGATCACCTCTAGATTTCGGGGAGACCACTCTTCTGCTCTGGCAATCTAATATTCTTCTTTTTGATTCAGATGTTAGCAGCCCCAGCAAGATTTGGAGTAAAACTTCAGATTCAGTTTTGATCAGAGGAATCTGTTGGTCTTTAGTTCAGGTTCCCTTTTGATTACCTTCATGTAACACTGGTAGGACAATTTTCAGCAGATTGTGCTGTTGCAAGGTTGTGTCATACTATCTGTCACTCGGTACTCATTTTGCAAAACCAATCTGATACTAAAAATGTGTTAGTAAAGCGTTTGATAGTATCTGTAACACTGGAGCAACAGGCTTCAATTTGTATTTGGTTCAGATTTTTGTCTAGCTTTTTGTTTCGTGCTACAGTAGAAAGTAAAAGGGATGTTTTGAATGACCCAAAATGAAAGCTACTTCTGATTTTTTCTCATGAAGTTTCCATTTTCAGGGTCTTTGCTTCTGTTCCAGAAAGATGTAGTTTTCAAGGTCCTCAGGAAACAGCAGGAGTGGTTGTACTGCTTGACATTTGAGGCTTTGTAGGGAAGATTTCTGCTTTTATAGTTATTTATATAGTTTCAGTTAGTCTAATAAAAGACCCATAAAACCATATCTTGTCAAAATCTTGCTTCATAAAATTGAATATTCGGCTTATGCGCTGCTGTAGTTCCTCACCATGTTTATAATGCACTCAGCCCACTAAGGCATCCTTGGCCTCCTGCTGCTCTGGAGAACAGAGCATGGGGCTTGGGCATGTCTTACAGGAAGTGTGGAGTGGGGGTGGAACAGTCAGTGAAGGGGGAAAGAAAAGAAGCATTTTGAGATTGGGTGGTTTTTTTTGTTGGGTTTTTTGGTGTTTTTTTGGGGGGTGGGGGAAATCTCTTCTCCAGCGGATGGCAGCAGTTGGAGTTACATGCATATAAATTGTGTTCATCAAGATGGGAAAATGTTGCCTTAGATTATAGGCTGTGAGGAAGTGGATGTCAAAAACATTTTCATGAGAGGCCTCCTTGGATTATTCTGTTGTGTGGCCTGTAAAAGAAATTATATATTCTGTATATTCTCTTCCCTAGGGAAATATATTCATACACAAGCTCTGCTGCCAAACTTGTCAAATCTTTACTCTTTTAGAAAGGAAACTTAAGCCAAAACTCCCTGCCTCTGAAATGCCAAGCAGTTTAACTCTCAAGTTTCTGTAGCTTTAGACAGGAAAATTACCTTTTAAATAATGCAAAGGTGGTGATGTTCACCAGGCAAAGACCGGAAGTTTGTAGTTATGACTGAGATTCCAGCCCGGCTCGCCCACTGTGTCCGGTACCTGCAAGGTTCCAGCAGCAGGGGACTGAGTCGCTCCGATTGCTGCAGGAGTGGGTCTTGCTGGGGCAAGCAAAGGGCACAGGTTCAACTGGAGTTCTTCAGTCTTTCCTGGCACTTTTTATTCTTGCACTTTTTAAAATCTGAAATATTTTCATATTCTCTTTCATTTTTAAAAAATATTTTTCTTTTAAGATAGGGTCTTCTTCTGCATTAAAGATTAATTAAGTGGCACTGTGTGGCTCGGGGGATTAGAAACATGAAGTTCTTCCTCTCTTTACATTGCTCATTCCAATCTAATCTATGTCTGCTGTGACAAAAGGTTGCCGAAAAAAGGTGCTTATTTGAGACCGATGAAACAAGATGGTCAGTCAGACATGTCATGCTCATTTAGCATGCCTGAAACTGAGACTTCGATGTAGCTGACAGCTCTGCCTTGGAGTTAGCTGCAGGCAGCCAGCTTATCTTTGCTAGCCTATGGTGTTGGGAAACAGTCTCTGCACTATTTTAACTTTTCTCCATAAATATCTCCATTGTCCAGAGCATTTTCTTTAGTGTTTTCCCAAGTTCCTTCATAAATGTAAAACCCTGGAAGAGATTAACTGCCCAGTGTTAATTCTGCCTAGTTCAGGGAGAAGTGTGCTTCCAGGCTACTCTGTTGGCATGTAGATGTAGAAAGCTCCTTTAGCAAGAAACTATAATATTCCTGAAAGAATTTACTATCAGTATTTAAAAGTCCTTTGGCTTTTTTTTAAGAATTATACACTGTATGTATGCCTCTTCTAATAAACAGATTCATGGCAGTTTGGAAAAAAAATGAATATAGTGAACTTATGAAGTTGTCAACATACTGCAACTCCAAAAGTTTACCAACAAAGGGTTGCCATTAATTGATGAGATACATTCCACCTTCATGAGAATAATCACGATGTGGGATTGTATTTATTTATTTGTTTTTAGGAGAGCACAACACTAAAACAGAATCCCTAAACTGGAAGAAAAGGGAATTGGATCTTTATGAGGTTAGATCACAGTGTCTTAGAAAATGGTTCTTTCTTCCGTGGCTCCACTGTTTCCAGCATCCAAATGAAAAGCTTTTTCTCAGTGCCTCACTATTTAGTCAGTACACAGTTTTCCTCATTGTCTCTGGAATTAATTTTCTCTCTCGGTCAGCTGGAACTCGAGTTTGATGACCTCCCAGTCACTCCGCAAACTTCATTTTTCTTCTAAGCTTTTTCTGGGAAAATACATACAAACAGTCCCAAACTGCAACTCTTTCAACATATGGTTCAATCCAGGTCCCAAATTGTGTGTTTTATCATTTAATTTCAGTCCTCATATTTGGCAGATTTAAATGCAAATCAAAAGAAAGAATCATACGTAAGCAATAATGTAAGGACTCTCTATAATAGATTGGGACCAGTAGCCAAATGTCATCAATTATGCTGACATCTCCTTCAGTATGGAATGTGACCTAATACTAAGCAATTGTATGTTAACAGTTCCATATGCATTATTACTAATGGTAACTATTGAGTTGAATCATTCCTGTGATAGTATTTAATAATGTCATTTTTAATTGCAGACATGCATGCTATCCCAGTCCTTTTGTGGAAAGAAAATGGTGTTATATTCACATAAAAATAACCAGCACAAAGCCACTCTTGTTGCTTTCCTTTAAATGGAGAGAAAAATTTGTGCTCCCAAACCAAGACCTTGGACGCCAAGTTGCAGCCTGGAACATATCTTTATGGCTGAGTTATAAGCCCCTGAAAATGGGGTGTTGTAATCAAAAAGGGTGACATGATGAATGTGCCACTGTATTTAATTAGATGTCTTTACCCCCTCCCCTACACTCTTTCTGCCACAAAAGATGCTGTGCCAGCTCTTCTTTCTTATCTGCCTCCTGTGATCCTCAGCATCATTGCAGGGTCAGCAAGGAGATATTTTATTAGCAATTGTGAGATAGAGATGAGAAAAGAAAATATTTCTTGGTTTCTTGTGTCCTGAATTATACTCATTTGAGCACTTTGGGTTTGGTTATTCATGGTGAGGAGTTTCTGACTCTCATGAATTGTCTACAGAGATCTGAAGGAAGGTAACTGTTGGCATGTGACCTGTGTGCCTGTCCTCTACACCTCTATGAGGTCTTACTGTTGTGGTTGCTCAAGGCACTTTCCCTACCCTTTTTACTTCCTCTTTGTTTTTCCCTTAGTTTCTGAGGCTGCCCAGAATCTAGCCTCATCCTCAGGAGTCCATGCACTCTGCTGGGTGTGTACACACAGCAGGAAGAGAAGCAAATGCAATGCTGAGAACAACCAGCCCAATAATGCTGCAGGTTTCTTTCACAGATTCTGAAGACCTCCTGTTTGTCCTGGGCATTCCCCAGCTCAACTGTATGAAACTCACATACAGCGGGATAAATGCCCCATGTCCACTGTATCCATTTGAGCTGAAAAAGTACCCTGCAGTTGTCTCTGCGCTGGAAACTCTGCTGGTTTCAGGAAGCAGTGGCTGGCAATTAGTGTGACTGCTCTGATGCTTTCCGTTTTTCATCCTCATCAATCAGCAGTGTTTTACATTTGTTCAGTTCCTTTTCTGCCACCAGAACTCGCATGGGGAAGGAAATGAACAGCCGAGTGAATGTGTAGTTTGGACTGGGACTCAAAGCAACCCTTCCGTTCTGCATACATGCTTTCTGTGACTAGTGAACAGCAATACTGACACTTCAAATATCATTGCTGGTTTTCTAGAAGCTACTGAAATGACTGGAGCACTTAACACATATTTTTAGACCCTCTTTTAGGAAACTGTGGCTGCCATCTCTTCATCACTTACGGTTTAAAATACAAAGGTTCTCTTTGCAACCGTAACTTTTAGGTCTGGAGAGGAAACTGCGATTGAAAAAAATTAAAGTAATTCTTCAACCACTTAGTTTCTTACATTCCCTCCGGGGACCATACATCACAGTTCTGTGAGATAAAATATTTAGTGCAATTATTCCTCAATAGTGTCCACATCCTCACAGAACCATTACTAGCTCTGCCATTGTTTGTTTGTGTTTAGCTTTAGTTAAATCATTAGACATTGTCAGTTCTTCTAGAAATAGATGTTGGAGGAGCTGTGGAAGTACTGAAACCTTACTGCACTCATAAAAGCAACCATTCCCAAACATTTCTTGTTTGGATAAGTGACAAAGTGGTAACGAGAAGAAAATGTTCATGTCTGTAAATTCAGTTCAAGCTGTTCTCCCTTAAAGAAGGAAAACCATCTAAAAGCTGACAAGTTGCCCTATGATTATGCAATCCTCAGTAAGCAAGTATCCACGTACTCACAAAGTCCTTTGCAGAGAAGCCAAGGAATTGAATACTGTGATGAGTGTTCGCTCTCCTGCCTTGGAGCCACTTCCTTCAATTCTAGGGTTATCAACAAAGAAAGCAATGGGAAACACAACAAAGGCCATATACTGCTGATGCTTTTATGTCCCATGTAAATAATTACATGACCCCATGAACCCTGAGATTTCATCCTTCACCAAACACATAGGGTTAAAGTGTTATATGCGTCACAGCAGAAGTGAATTTGGCTCCAGTAACTCTCTTGTATGTATTTTAATTTCATTTTCATTCCCATAACCTCCTGCCCCTTCAGATCCATGCTAACTTTTATTAATTTTTGTCTTTCTCCCAAGCTGTTCTTGCCTCCTTGGCTATGAGGGGGAGAAGTGTGAAATAAACCCAGATGACTGTGAAGATAATGACTGTGAGAATAACTCTACGTGTGTGGATGGGATCAACAACTATGTCTGTCTCTGTCCTCCTAATTACACAGGTAAGAAAGTTCCACAATTAAAGAACGAGAATCCATGGGGAGTCTCTGCAGTCTCTCTGCTGAAGGGGGAGGGTCTAACTGCATGTTTACTTTGTCATAAATGCATAATTAACAAAAAAAAATAGTCCCATTTCAAAGCTCCCTGTATATCTTACTGATGAATGACTGGAAAGGTGTCAGTTCTACCAATATTACAACACTTCTGCATTCACAAACACAGCCACTCTTCTGAGTCAAATTACTTATTCTTCATTGTAAAATACGCTTAAAAAACACTAAAATTCTAAGTGTCGGTGAAATGTTTACTGCTTCACACGCATTCACTATATGTATTTCAAAAATATTCTCAGTACTGAACTGAGTCTGATACGTATCTGATAGGAATCTTGAAAAATGGCTCCAGTTTAAATTATGGTCGTTTTTTGGGCATGGCTTTCACCTGAGATCTCAAAGGCATATATTATATAAGTTAAGCCTGATAATTTGCTATTTAATTTCATTATCTCCATTTCACAAGTGGAGAAGCAAAGACAAAGAAACTGCAGGTTTAGTTGTATTTTTAAGACCGTGCCCGTGGCAGTTAGCCCAGCTCAGCAGATGTGCAGTCACTCGCTAAGCCCACGGTGACAGAAGTTGGTAACTGAGTTAGAAATGGAATGACTATTTCCAGTGCCCATGTTGCATTTCAGAGAAGTTTCTTCCTAGCACTTCTGCAAGGGCAGAAACCTTCCTAACTGCAATCTAAAAATGCTTTTTCTCAAATCATTACTGGAATATACCGTTGACTCATTCAAACTGTTAGCACAACCTTTCTGGCTCAGCATGGAGTGGTAAGGAAACACCTGCAATAGTTCCTACTTCCATCCTTTGAAATCGGTTTATTACCTTCTAAGCATAGAGAAGTAATGAAGGGCTTCTTGTACACAGGAATATATTGCATGTCAAGGGATTTAATGAGGATCAAGCTTGAGTGTCTGAGTGAGGTGGGGTAGGGGAAAGCTTCTAGAATTTCCAAACTTAAAATACTTCTGTGGCTGATACAAAGGAGGCCCATGTAAATCTTTAGCTGAGAAAAGCCTTACGACTTGAATGTACATTTATTGGAGTTCTAAAATGATTTTTATGCCAAAAACTGGAAAACTTCAACTTAGCAGAGTAAAGAGTTTTGCCTACGAGCATGTTGAGCCAATTGTGCTTGCTTGTGCGCTATTTATGTGAGCTATTCTTGGGTGGTTTCAAACAAAATTCTATACAAGGAGGCAGAGCCTTTATATTTACAAGAGGAAATATATTTTCCAAGCCAAGAAAAGATATATCTAGTAAGGAACTAAATCCACTATATATGCAAATGCTATTTCCTTTTCACAGGCTTATTGCAGATTATTTTGGTTATTGCAGAGAAGAAAGGCAGGAAAGAACTAGATTGGGATTTCTTCTCGAATAACAATCTGGCTACAGGCCAGAGAACTCACATGATACTTAAGAATCAGTTTTGAAATATTTTGAGTCTACTTCCAGCTTATTGTTTTCACCTGCATATTGTCTGTGCCTATTTGGGGGAGCTTGTCAAATACTTGTGTGTTGTAACACTGTATACTAGATCCCAGTCTTGCATGTAGTATGCACGCAATTGTATGTACCACACAGTAATGATTTGCTGTCAGAGTACAGGCAGTAGCTTTGACTGCAGTTGAAACAGACTCAGTGAAGAAGAGCAGGAAATACCTCTGGAAAAATGTCATATAGATAGTGAAGAAAGGCTGCAAAAATGGGAGGGCAGCTTAAGTTAGAAATCTGAAGAGTTTACAATAGTTCATGTTTCTTAAAAACGGAAGAGTTTAGTGAACTGTGGTAAAAGTATTGCCTTAACCTGCTTCACCTCCTTTTTGGAGATGGATATTGCATCGAACCTGACCAGTCACCTGGAAGGACTCGCTGCAGTGCAGCTGGCTGGGCTGAAATATCCCTCAGAGATACACTTGGCCCTCTCTGAGCAGAAAGGCAGGGAACAGCATAAAGTAGCTGCAAGAACTGAAACCGTCAGCCAAACAAATGTTAGATGCATGCCAAGTGAATCTGAGCCATGATTTTGAGGGTTCTCTAAGAGTTGAGTCCAAACACAAGAAATTGAACATCATTTGAAGTTGCTTGATTGAATGAACAGCAGCTAAAGAAACTTCATGGAAGCAAACGGGCAGGTCATGAAGAAGCACTTTAAAAGAGCTTGTGTGTGTGACCTGTAAAGAGAAGGATCTATAAGCATAGGGTTTGACTGAAGTCTCCTATGACATCCAGGGCATCTCTGTGAATATTCTCTTCAAATAAATCATGGTGTAGTGCAACAGTACCTGAAGGTAGTAAGGTACTATCTTTAAAATGAAAAAAAAATTGGTGCCGACAACTTTAATATTGTGTTTGAACAGACTAAGAATGATGAATGCTAACATTTCAGAGAGAACGTGGGTCACTGGGGGAGTCAGGAATACTTATTGTTGTGCTCCTAACTGTGCATTCAGCTCTCTGCCTCCCCCTTGGGTGCTGACTCTGCTAATCATTCAGTTAGCAAACTGTATGTGTTTCAGAGCTGCCAAGTGTATGGATTTTATCTGTATTTATATGAACAAAGAAAGAAAGACGGATGATACTTTCAAAGGCAAAAGTAGCTTTTGTGTGAAGTAGTCTGGGGTATAATGAACTTACAATGCCATGTTTTGCCAGCAGGGACAGTGATACCCATAGGTAGAGTGAATCCAGTAGGACGGGAAAACGCAGCATCTCTTTTTGTTGTGACCAACTATTCACTAGGAGCAAGCTGAGAGATGAGAAACAGGATTAGAAATGATGCATAAAAACCATTGGGAGGTTGAGAATAGGTCTTGAAGATCTCAAGAAAAGTTACGTGGCTTAAGAGAGTCGGCAGAGCAAGATTTTTCATACTTTCCAAACGCCTATGTTGAAAATAGAAATTTCTCTGAAAGGTTGACTGGCTGGATTTTGTGGCTTAATAAATCCACATCATACAGTTTTATCCAAGAGATGTTGATTCTAGGTACAACATAGATTTCTCAGCAGATGCAGTAGTTGGATACAAATTAAGAATCGTCTAAATTACACTGAAGTTCAGACTAGGTGTTTCTGTTGCGATAATCTGTGTTGTTTTCAGTAGCCTTCAGGCGGTTTACTATAGATGCTCAACTGTTTCAGATTCTCCTTTTCTTGACTGTACGGAGACGCAACGTGTATTAGCACTGCCTAGTAGGGAATCTGAATCCCTCATCACTCTCATGTCTTGAGTGCTATAATACTTCTAAGACTGTAATCAGACTACAGTAAACACTGCAAAAATGAAATAAATGCACGTTGTAATAAGAAGAATGGTGTGAATATCTGGAGGAAGAAGGTCCAGGAGCACGCGTGTGCTATTCTCTAAGAACCATTTGCAGTCTCCCCTGATTTGTTTGATTAATGGCTAAATCATAATAGTAAATCTTATGTTCCTAAGTGAAAAACAAATTAAAGATGCATGTGTTGGAGATGTTGGCTATTGACAGATTGGCAGTATCCATGGTTTGTTTTCTTCCATAACTTAGTAATCTTCTGCTTTATCTTCTGTCTTTTGAGTTTTACTTGTTACAGCCTTTTTAGGAAAAAAATATCCCAAATATTGATGCATATATTTTCCTTTCACTGGTTTTAATAATGAAGGCCAGAAATCTTTCTTCAATTAACAGTTTTTTGCAATGTTTTCCTTTAAAATTCTCTGACAGTTTTTTCCCCACACAAAGTAGGTTGTAGACGACAAACAACTGATTTGGTAAGTGACTGCTGAAGGAAGGAATTTCCCACACTCCAGCCCCGTTTCACTTTCATTTAATAATAATATATATATATATTTTAAGTGCAGTAACCTTCTTCCTAGTTCCTTTCCATCTAATCACACAAATACAAATGGATTGTATGAAATAGGAAAACGTAAGTTAAAGAGAACAAAATAGAGAGGGGAAAGTAGGCAGATAGCTGATTGCCATGCAAAGAAAGATTCTATGGCAGAAAAGGAGACTTGATTCTCCTTAATCAAACCTTTACTCGAGCTACAAGATTCCCTCACTGTTTTTCAGCATTTTCCATGTTTGTTGTGTGCATTTACATAACTGAACCAACACTCATTCTGTGCAGCAGAGTACTGATGGCCTTTGCCTGCCATTTGATAGCTTGTTTTTTCTTTGCTCAACTTCTTATTTTATTTCTGAAGCTAAATTAAAATCATGTACTTTCTCTGGGATTACCATAGCCCAAGTCTAGCCAGTTCTAAAGCTTGAGCACTTCATCAGCTGTTTTACAACCTGGTCTGGCCACTTGATGGACTACAGCTCCACCTTACAGTTTTGTAGTCTTTCCTCTCCGAAAACAAAAATATATAGGAACATTAGAAGAGGAAGCTATGAGTTAGTCACCCCAATCTTTTCTTTTTTGAATTTTTCTAATATTTCTCCGTTTCCATCATCCTACTCTTCACTTAAATCATCATCATTCTACCAATCTTTTAACTTCCGTATCTTTTTCTAAATCTATGGCTTTGATATGCCCTATCTCCAGCTAATATAAACAAGATCTCCCTAGCTTTCTGTTATGGGAATGTAGACAAAATTGATAACATTTTTCTCATGCATTCCCTTTTTCTTTTCATTTTTGTCGCAGACAGTCTCGAGGGTCTTCACTGATTTGTTTGTAGCTATAGATCCAAATTTATAATTTTATACCTCCAAAAAGAGATCCTTTCTTCACTCATTATTGTCCATGCTTTCCCTTGAAGAGGTATCCAATGTGAAGGATATCCTATATGAAGGACTGTCTATACCAAACATATACTGTGTACTTTGGGTTAGTTTATGCTTTACTTGCTACTTCACTCAGTCTTATTTGTGATTTCTGTGACTTGTGCTTCCTCCTGTCTGCCAGAGGCAGAAATACATAGGTTTCATACAATAAGTAAATCAGTACATATATCCATTTTTGCTAAGAATCCTAAAAAGCCTCAGCTAATGGCCTCAGCTCTTTGTTCTGAAACCTAAAAAAGAATTTAAAAAAATCAGTGGCTTCTAATACTGAGAATAGTTGGTTTTTTTTTCTGAAATCCAGAGCATCCCATGGAGGGGGTGAAAAAAGCAAGTTTTAAAATAGTCTGTTTCCCTGGGAAAAAACTGCAAGTAGTTTGTATCACAGGGAAACAAATCTCAAAAACAAAGCTAGAAACTATTTCTGGATTTATGTGTTTGGAAGACAAGACTAAGATGTATTTTACCTTAGGGGACCTTGCGGTGTGCTGTGGTAGATGGTATCTGAGATTTTTGCAGTTATGCTACTTTTAGACAGAACACTATTTGCTGTTAGTGATTATGGTCTCTTTTTCTGGCGTATCTGATTGTGGTCATGTTGCACAGCCAAAGCCAAGCGCTCAGTCAAGCCAAATGACTCTGGAAGAAAGAAGTTCTGTGGGTGACTTGTGGCTGACACTCATTGCTGGAGCTCTCCAGCTTGTTCCCCTTAGCTTAGCATTGTGAGGCTGATTGGAAACAATCCTGGAGATGGGCATCAGTGGCAGCTGAGCTGTGCTGAAATGAAACCTTGTGCTGTAGGTTGGTTTTGCCCCTTGCATGTTTTTAAGTACTTGTTGGAGATAGGAGCAGGAAGGGTTTAGATAGCATGGTTCAGCCTTGTGGTTCTGCCAGGATCTAGATTGCCTGATAAATACTGAAAGCCTTGAACAAGCATCTAACAATTGGTCTCTTTTAAAATGTTGGAACTTTAGCCATATTTCCTGGAGAAAAACAGAAAATTACGGTCAAAGTTTGGTGCATTTTTTTCTGTCTTGAAGGAATTCTGCCTTACATGGAAGTTTCTCAGCTGTAGTTACTTGGCGGCTGTGAAGTGTGTTTGCTTTCTGTGCAAAAAATGAAATAGCGCCTACATTTCCTGCATGTATAACCATAAAGGAGAAGACCTGGAAGATCTGGAAGTTCTCCCTCCTTGGAGATATTCAAAAGCCATCTGGACATGGTCCTGAGTAGATGGCCCCATGTGAGCAAGAGGTTGGACCACATCAACCCAGAGGTCCCTTTCAGTCTCAGCTACTCTGTGTTTCTTGGCTTTGTTCAAAAGCATATACCTACTTCCAGTGTTGTTTATTAAAGGAGAACCACGCCACTGCTATCAGACTGAACCCCCTTGTGCTGTAACTGAAGAGTACAGAGCAGTGCTGCAGCCTTCGCAATTGCTCTCTTGTCACACAGGAGCTCTCGGCTCCAGGATTTCTACTGGTCAGATTCTCTTTTACAAAATGTATCTCATGTTTCAGGATGTAGATATACTGGAGAATTTCTTTGTTCATCAGGACCTTGGTATATCTCTTAAGAAAATGTAATTTCAGCTTCCGTTATATTCAATTATCCATATACTACATAATACTGCTGTCTTAAAGGATTGATGCAGTGATCACCCACAGATGGGAGTCATGATTCACGAAATCCAATTTGTGAAGAAACACTTACGAGGATTAGAAGTTAACCATGAGCCCAGGATTTACCTGCTTCCCTGCAGGTGATGCATACTGCGCAGTCAATGCAGCTGGCAGGTAGTCAGAGTATTCAGCACTCCGACGCTGAGAAAGTGACCATGTTAGCATTGCTGTTAGAAAATAAGGAAATCTTTCTGCATGCAAAGTATTTTTCAAAGATCTCTGTATTTAAAAATCTATTCTGAAGGATCACCTGCAGTTAGATATCTTTAGAAACTTTCAGCAAAAAAAGCGTGACTTCAGCATCTCTGTAACTTAACGCTGATTAGGTAGAGCAGGACTTGATTAACTGGAAAAAGTATTGTTAGTTCTGTAGCCAGACCCTGCTATTTAATCAGTTCTCCCTTAATCTTCAGATTACAGGCAATTGCTCCTCAAGTCTGAACAACAAGCCATTTTCTTGGGAGTCTGAATGTTGAGTCTAACTTGTAGCTACCGTTTAATAGGCCAAAACTTCATGTGTCAACACTCAGAAATGAGTTTTTAAAGCATTAGCACAGAATAAAAAGCATAAATTCACTGTTACTTTTTTGCCAGCTAAGTATTGTGGGCAGCATTCATCAAGCCAGAGCAAACTCCATTAATGAACAGTCCATACAGAGAACTCTGTTATAGTGGATTCCAGGTAATTTCTTTTGTGTTCAACATGATATTGGTGTCTAACATGGCAGCTGAGCGCATTTGCTACTGCTGGACTTTGACAGCATTTCCCTTTTCCTCATTGCAAGTTTAAACAGTTTGGAAGTAAAAAATCCAATTTTTATTTTCTAAGATGAGCATCAAATCTTTTTCATCAAATACCAACAACATTCCTGACTTAGTTATTTTCTTGGCAACGTCTCTACTAGTTTATTGGAGGGACATCCTGTGTCTGGTCCACCCTACCATTTTTAGGTTCTGTGTTCTCCTGAAATTTCCAGTTGGCACTGACTTCTTTCTAATAACTAAAAAGAGAGAAAGGGAATAGAAAAATGCAAAAAACATTTCTTCCGATATAAGTTATTAGATATCAAATGAGTAATCTCTTATGAGAATAACAGTTCAGTGTTTTTTATTACCAGTAAAGGGAAGAGTTCTATTTCGATTCACCTGGCAAAGTTCAGAACATTGCAACATACTGTTTAACCACTCAAATTCATATCGTCTCCCTGTGCAAGCTGGAAAAGTTTGCTTTGTGGATAAAGGCCAGGTTTTCTGCATCATTCCTTCACTGCAAGTTCTTTCCTTTTCTCGAGTAATATTGTGAAATTCTCAACAGTATTTTTTTGCTTTTAGTCCTCTAGGCCTTCCATAAGCTTCTCTCACGTGACAGTGAAAATATTTTCTATATTGCTTTATCAATTATTTCTTGAATATCAAGAACGACAGAACAAAGGATAATCCAAATGATGTGGAAAACAAAAGAAAATCATAGAACTCATCAGTTGCAAATTGGTGGATTAGATGGTCTTTTCAGAACTGTAGTTTTACTTAAAGAAGTAAAATACTATTAGCATCCAAATCTCTCTTTTAGTCATTAAGGAGAATAGTGTAACTTGGATCCTACTTTTAAAAGTCTAATGTGGCATGAAATGAATAGCTCTCTTGACATCTCAGAATGGAAAAAAAAAGAAAGATGATTATTAAACTTTGTGTTAAAGTCTTCTTTATTGCTCTATTGTTGCCTTGGCTTCGTTCTGAGACATGTGGAAGGCTGCAGAAAAGCCTAAGCATGTTTCTTGGCAGTTCTTCATAAGTAGTGAGCCCTGTGAAAAGTGAATATGGAAAGCCCCATGAAATTCAGGATTTCACTGAAAAAATAAGAACAGGGAAATGTTGCGTGAGATAATAAATGTTTTGTTGTGGCTTTTTAAAAAGCAACGAGCAGTGCTGGTGAAGGATACATGGGAAGTAGTTTCAAAGGGGCAAAATACCTTTTCTATTACATGAGGGGGTCATTTTTTTCCCTTTCTTTTAAAGCCTGGAATGGCAGCAATGGGAGATCCACCTGTCAGTGCTCCTCCTGTCAGTACTACTTGGTTCTAATCTGAAAGTTGCATGTTTGTGGCATATTACACTACCTCCTTCAATGGTCTAATGCTTGGTTCTCCTAAACAAGCACTAATTACCAGCACATCACCACTGCACTTAAGAAGTTTGAAGTGTTCACACAGCTGATGATATGCCTTTCTTTATAAAGATACTCTCTTCATTACCATGCTTCAGTTCTGCAGACCACAGAACATTATTGAGCTCACACCTCCAACTTCTATGAAAATAAAATCTGATGGCATAAGCGACTTATTCTTAACCTGCCCTTCGCTGGTGTGCATTGTATGTTGACCTGCTCTCTTAGGCTTTGAGGAAGGCCTTCCAGTACCTAAAGGGAGCCTACAAACAGGAGGGGAGTCAACTCTTTACAAAGGTAGATAATGGCAGGACAAGGGGAAATGGTTTTAAGTTGAAGGAGGGAACATTTAGGTTGGATATCAGGGGGAAGTTCTTTACCAAGAGGCTGGTGAGGTGCTGGCACAGGCTGCCCAGAGAGGTTGTGGATGCCCTGTCCCTGGAGGTGTTCAAGGCCAAGTTGGATGCGGCCCTGGGCAGCCTGCTCTAGTATTAGATGTGGAGGTTGGCAGCCCTGCCTGGGGCAGGGGGGTTGGAGCTTGATGATCCTTGAGGTCCCTTCCAACCCAAGCCATTCTATGATTCTGTGATTCTATGAAGGGTGTAAGAGTGCCTTGATGAAACAAAGAGTGTGTCTGGGGGTAAAAAATTCCACTGAACTGATTAGAAGAGAAATATGTTTTTTGTTGTCCTGTCTTTTGTGTAAGCACTTTAGAAATGCTTGTGTATCCAGATTGGAGCTCTGATTTGAGAATACAGAGAACAGAGGAAGATGGAAAGATTTACCACATTTAGGAAAGCATTATACTGAAGTTTCTGTTGTTTTAGCATTGTCAAATACCTTCCACAAATAGAATTAATGCCACTAGAATTTTGCCTGTGATTACTGTCCAGTTCATTTGCAGATTCACATAGCTTTCCAGTGAGAAACTTGGACTGGACCTTTAATTCCTGCACAGAGAAGCAGTCCTGTGTCACTCCAGCAAAGGGAGAGGATCAGATTTTTTCTCTGATGCTGGCATTGAAGTGGCCAATGAATATTGCACCCTCAGGTCTGATGGCAGAGTTTTTGGCCCAGCTATCTTCTGAGCAAGTGAAACAGGAGAAAGTTTTTGTGTAGCTGGTGCCTTGGATTTTGCTTTTCAGAAAATGCTTTATTTCCTTGGCATGTTTTCTGCAGTTTCTAGTGAACTTTGTTGGAGTCTGAAATAATGTATCAAGAATTTTCTTCCTGAGATGATCCTGCTCTAGTTGCAAGGCATTCCCAAGCGAGCTCCTTAATGAGTGATAGATGGGAAAAATAACAGGAAGGGTCCTCAAACTTTCCAAGTTTTGCATGAACAATGATAAATTTTTTGGATGCAGTGTTTGATACCAAGCCTGGAATTCTCCTAAATTGTGATAGTGGAGCCTTCGGAATGACACAGTGAGTCATAATATTTGACATTTGGGGAGATTTTTACTGGATCTCTAAGCACTTGTCAAGACTGTTGAGAAGAATACTTCAAGAAGAATTATTGTTTCCTTTGAGAGTTTATGAAACTGTTCTTATTTTTTTTTCAAAAGCCCATTTCCTCTTCTTCAAAGCAAAAAGAGAAATAGAAATGTGAAAAGTCTGTACTGAAGATTTTCAGCAAAAGGATGGTTGAAGTCATCTGTCCACACTGTGTTCAGTTAATAAATGGTCTTCAGAAAATATTTGCAGCTTTAGATCATTGCATTCTTTTAATGTCACCAGCCAGTTACACTTTATTCATGTTTATTTTTCACATAAGATTTGTAGTGCACTGCAAAGGGACGTGAGATATACCAAGAAGACAAACTGGTGATTGTCCAGACATTGCAGCAAATTCTGACCAGCTCACATTTGTGTCTGCCCAAAGGCCAAGGCAGTCACTTTGGCTCTTAGTATTTGGGAGAGATTGTGGGCTGTGAGTTTTGGGATTGCTAAGTAAACAGACCTATCTCCAGTCCTTCTGCCTCAAAAATGTGTTAATGACTGTCCTCAATGGAGGCAGTGTTCATATTGTTGAG
This sequence comes from Numida meleagris, assembly GCF_002078875.1. Taxonomy (NCBI): domain Eukaryota; kingdom Metazoa; phylum Chordata; class Aves; order Galliformes; family Numididae; genus Numida; species Numida meleagris. Next base: position 4,001,696 of record NC_034420.1, read on the forward strand.
AACTGAACATCCCTAGTTGCTTTTGAGGAGTAACAAAGTACAGTGGCAAACCTCAAGTCCAGGGAATGAACTGTTTCCCTGGTTCCCATGGACTTGCAGTATTCGATTTTATTGGCATGTCCCCTTCCTGAGCTGGATACACTGATGACACTTGCTCAAGTTTTGTCCAGGACTGTTAAAAGACTTGATAGTATGTAACAGCAGTGGTTTCCTGAGATTCTCTGGCTCCAGATGTAATGGACTGTCTTACAACTGCTTTTACAAACAATAAACTCTTGCCTACTGAGGATTGCCATGCTAGACTTACTCAGTTTTGCCCAACCCAACCCACTAAAAGTCATGAGGGTACGTATGGCACATGAATAGCAGTGAATACCGGCAGTCGCCCCTTCTGCCTTCAGGGCTTGCATTCCTGCTCCCCTTGCTCCTTTACGCTTGACAACTCTCAAAAGCAGATATATGGTCCATGTTTGAAATTAAAGTTTTTGAGTCATTTTTGCAAATCTCATTGTTCATCCATTCTCGTTGAAGAGCCAAATGAAGTTTTGTGTACCAACATTGCAATGTATTGAAGCTGGGTATGTGGGAGAGATAACCTGAAGGGGGGAGCTGAGGGTGTTAACAGCTTAACCCATACCTGTCACTACCAGAGTCCTTCTCAAAACTGTGCTCCCAGTCATCCCTGCCAGATCACAAGACTGATAGAAGATGGTTCTGATCTGCGTTTTCCATCTGAATTTTGATCTGTGTGGTTCTCTTGGGTTGTATTTTCATGTATTTCTTCGTAGCCACTACATTTAGAAATGCAATTATTATTGAAAATGGAGATTATCCTAAGACAGATAGAGCTGCAGCTTCATGACAATACTGCTGAAACGTTGCCAGCTCACCTAGTGCCACACATGGTATCTTTTTTTCCCACACTATCCACATGACCTGTTGCTCATACAATTACATGTATCATGTATAGGCACGCAAAATATGCATAACCTTGAAACCCTGCAGATGTGGTCTTCAGATATAGCTGCATGGGGGACTTTGGGACTATAGTTTTAAGGGTTTCTGTGTTGAGAGTACGCGACCTTTGCTTCTCCTGAAAGGCTTTGGGAGATGAGGGGTATGTTTCTGTTGGTTTCTTGGGAAGCCAAGCATTTCTGTAGTCTTTGGCTGGATCTCAAATCCTGGGGTACTGAAGTGTGACCTAATAATTTAGGACTCAGAGAAGGGGGTGTTTAAATAAACTATCTGTTTTTGAACATTCTATTAATTATTAAAATTTAAACAAATCCAGGGAGGTGCCTGGCATGTAACACACAATACCTAGAAACAGCTGAGCTGAGCTTACATGTGGTTTTTTGTCTAAAAAGACATCATCTCCTGTGAGCACAATAGAGCTAGTGCTTTTCTTATAAATAGTGAATGTTTTATAATTATATGCAGTCGTAAAGCTGGTTCCTATTATTGAGAGTCACAGAGGTTTTGGGGGAGGGTTTGTGAGTTGTCGTTCTTTTCCAGAATGATGTCTAATCAGCCTCTTTGGCAGAGTAGTGACTGTGGCTAATATGCTTTGGTGTGAAAATGTCACAATCTAATGAGTAATTTCACTTTTGTGTCACTTTCTTCCTTTGATGTAAGAGGTCAAGAACTGACCATTCAATCATTAGCCTGTCTCCAAGTGGGGTTTTCATGTCAGTGCTTTTTATACCAATCTTTCAGATTTGTATGAAATAAGCAGTACAGTCATTATAGGTCAAAGGAACTCAATTTAATGAAGTCTCATAGGACCTCACAAGCAGTATTGTCACTCCCTGCTGAACTACTGAGCTGTCTCCATTCAGGGAGATCTGCCATCATTGAACATCATGGTTGAAGCTCTTCAGGATTGTCCAAATTATGTTACAGCTTACTGCTTTTCTTTTGCCATAGGTGAACTGTGTGATGAGGTGATTAACCACTGCATTCCTGAGCTAAATCCATGCCAACATGAGTCCAAATGTGTTCCACTTGACAAAGGATCCAGGTGAGCATGCGTACATATTGGTCTGCACACACTGGGTAGATCTGTTGGCTTTGAGTATTGGGAATGACACTGACTGCTTGTAGATCTGTTGGCTTTGAGTATTGGGAATGACACTGACTGCTTCACTGGTTTAAATGGTGGTGAACCACCGGGCAATCTGTGGTTTGGGCTGTTTTGAGAGGTACATGGTAGCAGCATTCATCACTTCACTGAAGAGAGAATTTCAGAACAATTTAGCAAATAGCTAGACATTTTTTAGTTGACTGTCTCTGTATGGAAAACTTGCAGAGGAATCAAAGCAGTAAGAAAGGAGAACAAATTCAAGAGGTCTTAGTGCAGCTGTGAGCTGTGTTGTGCGCTTTCCGCTGAGGCTGTTTTCGCAGCCACAGGGCTCACCCAGAGACTTTCTGTTTCCCTCCTGGGAGGGAAGACAGGGATTTTGGCAAGGGAAGCCTTCACCTAGCACCCCTGATATGTCTGGGGAGGGGCAGTAGTGCTCTCTGGCCTTCCTGGTAACCCGCAGCTTTGGGCAGACTAAGTCCTGTGAAGCAACCAGCATAATGGATGCTAAGACAGACACAGAGCATTTCAGAATCGGTAAAAGGAAGTGAAAAAAATATTCGGTGGTGGCTATCTGAAGGGCAGCTGAATCTGTGCTAGATAGTCAGTCTGTACAGCTCAAGCCTTGTTTTTGGATGAAAAGTATCCAGATAGAAATGGTTCCAACTCTTAAGGCAGATGGAACCATCAAATGGTTCCTGAAATGATACACAGGGACTGGAAAAGTTGCTGTGTGCCGATACACGGATAGTCCCTAGCATTTTTTCTAGCTTCCATTCCTAGCTAATCCAGTAGCTACAGCATGTTACAGGGCAAAGGCTTGTAACTCAGATTTCCTCATATCACTGGATATAGGTAAGGATGGAAAGAATTGTGGTCCTGAATGGTTTACCCTGATGGGAAGCATTTTTGTATTTACCACCCAGATGCTTTGAGTAAATAAGATACTAGAGAAGTGTCCTTCACAGCAGGGCCCTTAACTCTTGGGAGGAGCCTAAATAATCATAAGTATTTTCTACTACTGTTTGTTGTGGTTTTTTTTCCCACTATTGTTGAGTTATTCTTCCTACTGTTCAGGGAATGCTAAACAAAATTTCTTTGCTTGTTCGGTCCCATTTTGCTTTCTCACAAGCCAGACTTGAAAGGCGAGGGAGCCTTTCCAGCCTTGCAAGTAGATTTATCCCAGTGTTGCTTTTTTTTGCATGCCTTAGTTGCACCAAACCGTTCAGAAATAGCTGAGAGCACTCAGCAGCTGTTGCAGCAATGTGTGGTTGCTGTTGGGTCTCATTCAAAACAACAAGCTCTGGTCCTGTGCTGTCACTGATCCCTTGAGCAGCTTGGTCCCCTGACCCATGATGTGCCATATATTTAGTGTGTAATGGGGCAGTGTGAAGCTGTGTGCAGAATGAGTCAGGCTCATGCGTCAGTCCTCTGCTCTGCTTACAGATTACAGAGCAGGGAGGTTAACGGTGGGTTCAGCTTGTCCCTGCACATCCACTGGGCAGTCAGTGGCATGTACCAGTGAAGGATGTCACAATGACAGAGACTCCAGGCTGTCTGTCTGTCCTCCCTTCAGCTCTAGTCGGCCTGCAAGTCTACAGAGGGAAGAAAAGATGATAAAGAGAGAAAAAATAGGAAGCCAAGTTATATATTCATACGGGGAGGAAAATTCCATTGTGGCCTTGCAATAGAAGCTATGAATCACTGCTTTAATACAATAGACATTGAGTGCATACAGATGCAAGTCCCCCTGGATAGGCCAACATTTTGAACACCACAAGACATGTTTTTAGGCTCTCCGATACTGGGAATGTTGCCATCACTACAAGGCTGTAGCAGAAAACGGGATTTCAGTTGTTCTGGTGTCGGATAGTCGCTGGGAAATGAGATAAATGGTCTAATCGTGTAGATTACCCTCTTAGCAGGAATTCAGTGTGAACATTTATTTGCCTTCATCTTTACTGCATCATACTTTTGCTGATACAGAGTCACTTGCTAGTGCTGTGTGGGAGAGGGATGGCACCAAATTGCCATCATTCCCTGAAGACAAGACCTTGAGTTTCTAGAAGGATGCTGGGTGAGGTGCTCCATGGCTGCCATGTGCCAGGCATGCATTTGTTGGTATTTTGTTGGCATTTGTTGTTGTTCAGCCCAGAGGTAGCACCCCAAGAGCTCAGAGATGATGGACCCAAAAGAGATTTCATGTTTCTAAAGGGAAAGCCAAGCTTGGCAGCAAACTGGACTATTCCAGTGTGTTCAGCTGCACAAAGCTCTTTGCTTTTTAAGCTAAGATTGCAGGTGGCTTTCCTAACTTCCAGCCTTCACATATTTACTGTGACGTTACCAGAGAGGAAGAGGAGCTTTCTGTATGCCAGGTGAAAAAAAAAAAAAACACAAAACATTTAACACAATGAAAAGACTTCTTAAAAAATAACTTCGAGAAAGGAGCATGTTTTTCCATTCACTGTAGTGATGTTGGAGCATGGTATAAATATACTTTATTTTTCTAAAGCTTGGAATTATTACCTGACAGCTTAAAATGCTGATTTAATGCAGCCCTGCAGAGAAAAGTGGTGGTTCTGTCATTACTGAGATAGCCAATACACATCATAAAATTGATGCATGGCAGCCCTGAATAAGGCACTGCACATCGTTCATTATTACATCACTTTATATTAGGACTGCAGGGATCAATAAAAAGCAACAGGATTAAATGCTGCCAATTCACCCCCTTCCATCCAAAGTCTTTTGATTGACATTGTTTGCTTGCAGGTGTGACTGAAATGTTGCCAGAAAGTGCTGCACACTTCTTATTGTTTGGAGAAGGAACACTTTTTACTTTTTCCTCTGTTCTGTCATCTCCGTTATGTTAATCACAGTATTCCCTGAGCCACCAAGGTGCAAAAAGGCGATTCAGACAAGCAGAGCTGGAACATCAACCATCCTGTGTCTGCAGAGGGTCGTAGTGGGGGCCTCTCCCAGAGGAAGGATGGAAAAGGAAAGCCTGTGCATCTACATAGCTTTCTCCCTCTATAGCCCACGGGTTAATAGGCTCTGCCTTCTTTCGTCTTTTTTTAGCCAGTCATTATGAGCAAAATGGAGCCTGGGGGTCACATTCCTCTCAGTGCTGGAGCTGTGGCAGCCGTTCATCAGTCACTGCCCCGCACAGAGCTAACTCACTGCCTTGTCTGGCTGGGCTGGGGAGTGGCTGGCAGCCAGAACACACCACTCAGAACCAACTTCCACACAGTGACTGTTGCCTGGAAAGTGGAAGTATCTTTTTCCTTGTCAGCTCCGATGTGCCCAGTTCCTCTGAAGAGGTTTTCCACGAGGAGCTCCCTCCTGTACACACCCTGCCAGGCTGCCAGCAGGCAGGAGGAGCAGAAGGGCAGCAGAATAGATCAGTGGCACAGTGGTTTCTCTACTGATGCCACCTCCCTTGACTTCACGATTCTCTCCTCTTCCAGCTCACAGTGACAAGCACACAGAGCTAAACAAGGGGCTCTGGCAAGAGCACAGACCTCTTTTTTATTGGTGAAGTGCAGCTCTTCCCTTGTTTTAGTTCAAGTGATATGCCTTTTGTTTTCCAGATGTGCAGTAAAATCCAGCTGGGAGGAGTGAAATGTGCTTTGTGAGCACTAAAACATGTTCATGACTAAACACTGTCTACACCGTTGACTCAAAATGAGGCTGTTCAGCCATCCCAAAAAGTCTGTTCCAACTCAGAGACTTTGGGATGCATTTTCTATTGTCAGGTTATAAATATCTGCAAGGCTTATAACAGAAATAGTGACATGACCTTCATATTACAAACCTGATCTAAAAAGAAACCTCCTGAGAATGGCACTGCCCCAGAAGGGTACGTGCCTTGCCTGAGTGTCCCTGTTATAAAGAACGGGCTTCAAAGATAACTTTCACCAGCTGTAGCAACATTTACCGTGCCACACAAATGGATGACAAACAGGTGGGGAGCTCACAACTGATGGTCTTTTTCTTTGCATTTGCTGAGTTTTATGGTTTGCTCACAGATTGCTTCCATTTGGGAGGTGGAAGCTTACTGTACTCTATGTAGTTGCACACAGCCAACCTCAAACAGCAGCACGGAGACGGGCAAAATCATTTTGCACTCTCACATCATCGGAGATATCAGAGCAACTGCCCTCGCAGAATATTGTGTCTGTAGGGTTAGGGGAGATGTCATCATCTTTAACACCATAGGGAGACCACTATCCCATCACCCTTCTCCACAGACTTGGCTGAGAAAAACACAGTAGTATGGTATTGCTTTGCTTGGCTGGAATATAAGCAGATTGCAGAACCTCAGATGCAGACAGATGGGAAGCACCTGAGTGTTTCTGATGGCAGGAATTGTGCTTGATGCTTCCAGGAATAATAGCTATCACCTTTCTATCTCAAATCAGATTGGTGCTCCATTGCCTGTGTGTGCTGCTGTTGTGAATGCTGAAACAAGCTATTAACAGCAATCTTCTTGTATTGCAGATGCGAGTGCTTGCCTGGTTACAGTGGCAAACACTGTGAAATAGATGACGATGACTGTGTGGGCCATAAGTGTCGCCATGGAGCTGTCTGCGTAGATGCAGTCAATGGCTACACCTGCATCTGTCCTCAGGGCTTCAGGTACGTGAGAGGCACCTCTCTCCTCTCTCTTCTGTACATGGTATTGAGGTGCTTTCTTTAATTGCCTTCATCCTCAGAGCTAATCAGCCTCTACATTTGGTATTGATGTGTCATTCCTATGTGAATAGATAGCTCGATGCTTCCTGTCCTGTAGCTGAAATAGATCTTAAGGAGTTAACTGAATAGACAGCATTTGCTCTGCAAAGAGCAGTTTGCCTTTTGTGCAGTGCTGTGTCAATTTGCCTGCCTGCCTGCCCCAGCCTTTCCTGGTAAAGGAGTAGGTAATGCAATCACATAAATGATACGGAGATAAGTTTTGCACATGTGAGAGAGAGCAAAGGATAATAAAATTATATATATGAACCCTCAGACCTGGCTGCAAGAAAATAAGATTCTGAAGATGTTGTGCCAGTATCTCTGTGCCTGCTGGAGGACAGGCTCAGTGTGATTTGGGCTGTAAATTTCCAGTCTCTAACTCTGACAGCTGCCAATAAATCCAACTCTTGGAAATCTCACTGTCTGTCAAAGATAAGTGTGCTGCTCCAAATGGATTCACTAATCATTGCCTGAGGCTAGATACTGGTTTCCTTCCAGCTAAACTTTCCCTGTGTTTGAAATACGCACACGAGACAAAGAGGAATACCTGAAAAGATCAGTCTTGACAAAGCAGAAATTACGTGAACACTTATAAATCCTTTATTCAGCCTTGTATCTGCAACTGTCCTCATTCTTCTTGCTTTCATCCTCTCTGGGTGTTTTTTCCCTTATCAACAAACATTTTTATTGCAAAGTAGACAGACTTTTCTGAATAGATACTGATATATAACATGCTGTCAACCCATGGTTACCTAGAATCAGACTTATTATTTATAGGATACCAGAAATCTTCCAAATTTCAAGTTCATATCTTTTTTAGTATGTTTCATCTGCTTTGATGGCCTAAGGGATCTGGCAAGTTGGTGACTGGTGAGGATAACAAGAGGCTGTCCCACAGTGGAATTGTAGATGTTCAGTGTTATCTAATTGTTAGAGAGCTGAGAAATGGGATTGCTAAGCTTTATCAGAAGTCAAGGGTAGCTCAATCCTGTCATCAGAGAGCAGTGACTGGGAAACTTCTGCTGCAGGTGCCCTGGCATGTCAGTTCTAGGCAGCGATGAACAGGAGGTGTTTGGTTTTTGGAGGGGTAAGACAATATCACAGTGTTTGATAGAGGTGCGTTAAGTCAGGACACAGCTGAGCTGAACAGCAAGGATAGGTGAGAGTCTGGTCTGGGTCCCTTCCTGCATCCCAGGCAGATCTTCTGGCAGCGTGGGTTGGCTGTTCACACAACAGGGACTTCAGGGGCAGGATCTGGAGCAACCCAAGACTCTCATTCCACTAAAGTACTCCAAGAAGCAGCAACATCTTTCTCCACAAAGCTCTCAAACTCTTCCACTAGCTTAGACAGCACTTCATAGCCCAGGGTAGACTTATGTGAGAAAGGTAACTCCACTGCCTTACAACTGCAGAGCCAGGAATGACTTGAGGTATCGTGCTTGCTTTCCTTGTGTGACACTGCTCCATGGCATCTCTCTCTATTTCCTGTGCAAGATGCAGGGGAGTGAGGGTGTTTTAGGAAGAAAGTGTCACAGTGGGCAATAACAGAATCCATCTGTCAAGGCAAGAGAGTGAGCTGAAGCCCCTAGAGTTCCCATGCAGAACAGTTCCTGCTCTTGTTTGATTTCACGTTTAAAATTCTGCTAGCAAAATATGATCTGCTCATTATTCTTCCCATGACTCTGGCCTTTTGTGCTTTGAAGGCCTGCTGCTCTGAAAGGGTTTCTGATGTTTTTTTTCTTTCAAGATTGCAATTGCAAAGATGGTGATTGACAGAGTTCAGGCTTCTGATGGCGCAGGGTTATAGACTGCTGTTCACAGTGTGCCTCGGCTGCTGCGCTGTGCAGCGAGGAGATAACTTTGCAACGCCACAAGTGTTGGTGAGGAGGGAGCACAAGAAGATGGTCTGCAGAAGGGAACTAGGAGACCCATGCTTATGAGGAATAGAGTTGGTTGGCTACATTTCAAGAGTCATTTCCCAGCAGTGAGTTTACAGAGTGACCTCCTCCCAGTTATCTGGAGCTTATGCTATTGTCATAAATGCATGGACCTCTAGCAATTTTATGGTTGTTGCTATGCTGTACATCAAAGCCACTTGCAGTCACCCAGTAATAAGGTTGTTAAAACTTAACATCCTCATACAGCTGAACAAATGGCACTCTCTGGTAATTCTTAGCAGTGGAGCGCCTCATATCAAGTTACACACCTCCAATTACAGCCCCAAAAAGGAGCACCAACATGCACACACCTACAGGCTTGGGGCAGAGTGGCAGGAAGACTGTGTAGAGAAAACGGACCTGGGGGTATTGGTCGATGCTCGGCTGAGCATGAGCCAGCAGTGTGCCCAGGTGGCCAAGAAGGCCAATGGCATCCTGGCTTGTATCAGAAATAGTGTTGCCAGGAGGAGTAGGGAAGTCATTGTCCGTCTGTACTCAGTCCTGGTGAGGCCGCACCTCCAGTACTGTGTCCAGTTTTGGGCCCCTCACTGCAAAAAAGACACTGAGGCCCTGGAGCGTGTTCAGAGGAGGGCGACGAAGCTGGTGAGGGGTCTGGAGCACAGGGCTTATGAGGAGCGGCTGAGGGAGCTGGGATTGTTCAGTCTGGAGAAGAGGAGGCTCAGGGGAGACCTCATCGCTCTCTATAACTACCTGAAGGGAGGTTGTAGTGAGCTGGGGGTCGGCCTCTTCTCTCTTGTAACTAGTGACAGGACGAGGGGGAACGGCTTCAAGTTGCACCAGGGGAGATTTAGGCTGGACATTAGGAAATACTACTTTTCTGAAAGAGTGGTCAGGTGCTGGAATGGGCTGCCCAGGGAGGTGGGGGAGTCACCGTCCCTGGAGGTGTTCAAGAAACATTGAGATATAGCGTTGAGAGACATGGTTTAGTGGGGTTATTGGTGGTAGGTGGATGGTTGGACTGGATGATCTTGCAGGTCTTTTCCAATCTAGCTAATTCTGTGATTCTATGACCTGCTTTTCCATTTTGGTATTTGCTATTCACTGTTCATTTGTAGCCATGCTCCATACTTTATTGCTCAGCAGTCTTTTGCAATTACATAATACATTTTCTTCCTGCAAAGTTTTCTGTTTCCTGTACAAAGTAAACTGTGTTTACCTCCCATAGATGAAAACACGTTCAAGAATTTGTGAACCCATTGGATAAAAGCTTCCTTATCAAAGCTTCCCTCTAGCAATCAGCCTCACAGTAGTGCTGTCCCAATAAATGTTGCAGTGGTAGGGAATCACATGTTAATGCTGCTGAGCTTGATATAAAGCACTGTTCCTCCATTGTGTAAATGCTCCTGAGTTCCCCAGTCAGACAGTTTGCTGCAAGAAACTCAACTGTGATTATTTAAATAAAAGAGATGGTACCAGGCAGGGGGGAGCTGGCCAAGCTATGCCAGCTAAGCTGTGCTCCGCATTCCTCTGCTACGGAAATAAGTTGTATTAATCATTTATAAAACCATTTTTAATATTTAAAATAGAAAAGAAGAGGCCTTGACAGACACTTGTTCACTTGTTGCAAATGTAATGTCTGGATCCCAGCAGCAGGACAGCCACACTTGGAGCCACCCACTGCAAGGGTTTCAAGGCAAGGAAAGGCTGCAGAAGAGCTGTACGGGGAGTCTGGGAAATCTTTCTGAGCAGCACCAAGCACAGACATGCTGGCTTCTTGCAACATTTGCTTTCTGTTAGTGGGGGCTGTTGCGGGCTGCATGTATTTTTCATTATTATTATTTTTAACTTCCAAGAAATCAGAGTTATAAATGCTGTCTTTCCTTCTGCTTTCTAGTTGTCTCTCACAGACAAAACAAATGACTGGCGTTAGGCAAAGCAAACCTAATGGGCTAGCTTAGCAGGGCTCCTTTCTGCTAGTCGTCTGTAGAACAAATTACACTTGACATCAGGTCAGTGGTGACAGTCATTTGTGGGGTCAGCCCTTGTTTGTTCCCGTTGTCGGACCTCTGACATGTTTGCCATCTAGCTGCAAAGCTCCACGCTGGGGAGAGAGATCACACACTTGATGAAACCAGGCTTTGGACAGGGAAGTGCTCCACTCAGCCCACCTGAGTGCCTGGCTGGCAGTGCGGATGCAGCACTGATGTGTCCTATGCTCATCAGCTCCGGCTGGGTCTGGCTGCCAGGCTGGTAGGCAACCACTGCTGTAACAAGCTTAAATTGGCAGGAGTTGCTTTCTGCCTATCTGTCTTCCCCTGAGGTTGTTGCTATTTTTTCACGTTCCCTTATTTTCTTGGAAAGGGGGATCCAAGCCACATCTTGGTGCGTGGTGCCATGCCCCGCAGCACAGCGCTGCCCTCCAGGAGCAGGAGGCCTGCAGGGCTCTGTCAAGCAGCTGCAACACACCATCAGAAGGGAAGGTCCCTCAGTCTGTGGCTAGTTCGTAGTTTAGGTGCATTCAGAAAGAAACGTTCCCAAGAACAAATTTACTTTGAGAATCGTATCAGACAGAGCAAAGAGAACCATTTCCCACATGCAGTTATTCTCCCAAACCATACTGCCTTTCCTGTTCCCATTCCCACTGCTGCCTACAGCAGGCTGAACTCTGTACTGACCCCTATACCTCTCCAAATACTCCTTGGAGCAAAGCGAATAGTGTTTATTGATTGCCAGCAGTATTGCCGGCCAAATTACCCTTCTGAGATAACGTTTGTCTAGATTAATAGATTGGCTTGTCTCTATGCAAGAATATGCTTTTCTGATAGAGGATATTTACTGCTGACCATGGTTTGGTGTTGTGTTTGTTTTTTTCCCCCCAATTCTTTGCTGAAAGCATTAGCAACTTGTGACTGAGCCCACTGACAGCTCCAAGCGTCACCCAGCCAGGGAGTAGGCAGAGCAGCTGGACTGGTTTTGGTGCAGTTCAGAGTTTATCCCATCTGCATTTCACCGTGCATTTCTCTTTCTTGTGTATGATACAAAGAGAGTTCCCCAGAGGCAGACCGGAGGGCAGCACAGGTTGTGAGAACAGGGGCAGGGAGAGGATTGGGTGCTTACGCCGTGCCACACAGTTCTTTGGATAGGGCCATGGTACTCTGCAAAACTTATGTCAGAAAATATAAAAAGGAAAACAGCCATCTCCAATTCCTTCTGTTTCAGAAGCAGCAGGTCCCTATGGCTAAGCAAGATTGCTGTTTTATTCGCTGTTGTTGCACGTCTAGTATTGGTACTATGTACTGTGGGGTTATGGCTTAGGTTTCTGTTCTAATAGTATCTAGGAAGATTGCCTAGAAATTCGCTGAGCTTCCACATCTCACCTGCTTTACTGGAGAGAAGTGAGGTTTTTGGCACCTTTTGCTTTGTTTTTCTAAGAGCGCTATTATTCCACAAAGTGCTCCCTTGAATGGCAGGAAATTCCTAGTGGGACAAGTGGGATTTCACTGCTCCAAGACTGGGCTGAGGGGTTGTTCACTGCAGGAATGTGTCTGCCGCAGTCCTCTCCTGGGAAGCCGCCTGTCCCAGTGCTCTGGAGCACAGAGAGCCAGAGCCTGCAGCCACACCACGCCGCTCCCCAGCGCTGCCTGACGCGCTCTCCCTGCTCCCCAGGCAGCGATTTTTCATCATGTTGTTGTCTGCACGTTTTCAAGCGGTCCCAGAACTCAACGCAAAGAGTTTATGTTCTCTCAACAATACAGAATGGATTTGTTGGGTTTGGAAGGTGCCTTGTAAGGAGAAACGTTGGGGTGCCCCATGAGTGAGGAGCATGCTGTGTGCTGCCAGCCTGGCTCCTCTGCAGGGCTCACTGGCTGTGGCAGCCCAGTGGCTGTACTAGGCAGAGTTTCCCCGTGTCCTTTTTGCAGTTCAGTCTGACGCATGATATCACTGTGAAAGATGCCTGCAGCTTTTTACATTTTTTCCCTTTTCCCTGTTCATTCTATGCTGATGTCAATATTTAACTGCAGTTGAGTCATTCCAGTCTACTGTAGAAAGCAAATAACCTGTGAAGTGCACAGCCTGGGGACGGAGCCAGTGCTGCTCCTGGGAGCCTCACAGCTCAGAAGCTACTATATGTGGGTTTGGCTTGTATCGTAATGATACAGCCTCCTGTATCATTAAGATGAAACCATAGCACTTTCCTCCAGGTCTGAATTCATCTCGTGTTCACTAGTGCTCAGACTGGCATTTGGCTTTCCTACCTTGGACTCTGGGAGGTCCTTTCCTTTTCATTTTTCTGGTCTGCACTGTAGCCAACCACAAGCTCAGCTAAAATAAGTTAATAATCCTGCTGCTGTCAGAAACAAGCAATGCAGGGAAACTGCCCAGAGAACAGCACGGTATCGGTGGCTCTGAGAATTTTTAGCCACTGCCCATCTGTTGATTATATGCTCTCTGATATACAGTAAAACAAGTGAGGAGACTGCATGAGATGCTAAAAACAGAGGATTTCCCTTTGTGTGCCACTTACAACACCAGCAATAGACTCAAGCTACGAAGCCTAGGACAGGGATTTTTGGCCGAGAAGTGCTGCACGTTTTGGATAGCAAGGGAGAGCAGGTGGGCTGAGCTCAGGTTTGGGTTTAAATGGCTCTGTTTTTGTGGGAACATCTGCACAGCACAGTGTGGTATGGAAGCTATTTGAGACAGACTGCTGTACCTTGCAGAGCTAGATAACCAGTGCAAAGTGCAGAACGAATTGTTTTCAGTATTTGAATTGGCTCACACAAATGCAGCATGGGGATTTCTCTACAGCATGATGCTGTACAGCTCTCACACAGTAAAGCTGGCACATGGTAGCTGAATCTTGGACTCATTATACCACAGTAGTATTATAATGTCAACATCTGACAATGCTTTTTTCCATACAAAAAGTTTGGATAAATGAGGCTGCTTTTTTCTTTTCTTAACTTTCTACAGTGGACTTTTCTGTGAAACTCCTCCACCGATGGTTCTGCTCCAGACAAGCCCGTGTGATAACTATGAGTGCCAGAATGGGGCCCAGTGCATCGTTGCACACCAGGAGCCTGTCTGCCGCTGTCTTGCTGGCTTTGCTGGGCAGAAGTGCGAGAAGCTCATCACGGTGAACTTTGTTGGGAAGGATTCCTATGTGGAGTTGCCATCAGCCAAAATTCGCCCTCAGGCAAACATTTCCCTCCAGGTATGTCACGCAGAGTATCTGTTGCCAGTAGTTTTCTGAGAAATAACGTATCTGCATCCACAAAACCAGACAGACGAGGGCTGCTCTGTTCTCTCCTGACTCCCAAAATGTCCCATTTGAACACAGCAGGATTTGCTGATAACTTGGGTGGATAACTCATGTCTATACTAGTGTGGGGACAGATCTTTCTTTCCTTCTTCATATTCATAGAAAGTATGTGATCAGATGAGCACTTGCTGAAATTCATTGCAATTGAAGTTGATTTTCTAAAATGCCAGTTTATTGAGAAATATATTCGTTCATGTACCACCAAAAATACCACTACAGTCTATTGGCAGGGTTCAAATACGTTGCAGCTTTCACCTGAAAAGTCTTGCTCATTTGAGACAAGGGAGCCATCCAACATGTTTGTGTATGAACCCACTCACTGTCACCAAGACCCTTCTCTGTTTCATGGTTCTTGCTTTCATTGTTGCTCATATATGTGATTTATTAAATCACATTTGAATTGCATATATGATTTATTTATGATTTTTTAATAGGTTTATTGTTTCCATTTTAATCATTCTCAAGAAACCTTACCAGGTTATTAATGTTTTGCAGGTAGCAACAGACAAGGACAATGGCATCTTGTTATACAAAGGAGACAACGATCCTTTGGCTCTGGAGCTGTACCAAGGACATGTGAGACTCATCTATGACACACTGAATTCTCCACCTACCACAGTATATAGGTAAGTATCCAAGCTTTACCAAGACAGTTTATTTCCAAAAAAGATGGGAAGGCAGGGTTTTTCTAAGAAATAAGCATGAAAGGATAATCTTTTATTTTACATCACTGCGTCTCTTTTATGTATGCAATTAGATAAGAAAATCAGAACAAAGCCTTAGTTGGAGGCTGCATGGTTAAAAACTGTCATTTGTAGGTAATGCCAATGATACTATGTCCGATGGCAAATGCAGAAAAATGTTGTGATTTCTCATTCACTGTATGGATTTAGTATCTGATTAATGTTTTCCTTGAAATAGTTACACGTAATCCACTTCTCTGATATTGATATTGAGCATTAACTTTCTGTGCTGGGACAGAAGAGTGACTATGTGAGGGCAGGATGAGAGCATTTCAAAATAGGAGGAGAAGAGCTGAATTCCTCAACGAGGTAAATGTTTTTAGAAGATCTCTTGCCTGTATCAGTAGTAACCACGCAAACCATGAGAGAACACAAGTTTCATAAGGTAGATTATAGAGCATTTTCACCTTCAGACGCTTCACTTTTGAGGATACCAAATCCACAGTTTGTATTTATTAGTTGCAAGAAAAAAAAAAACAAATGTAAAAGTAAAGCCTATGCACCAAGGGAAAGAGAAGCATGCTACTCATGTCTTCCTCTGTACCTTTCAGCAGTCTTCTCCCTCTGTTAACTGTCTTCCGGTTATTTTTAAGCTATGATGCTCTAGTTTATTCTGTGTAATCATGTGGTTGTGTCCACACAGAGCCCTTTTAGGTTCATTGCAGTTCCTTTGCAGTGTTCATGCAGAAGAGGTGGATTTCTTAGCCTGCCTCACTCTCTGGGGAAGAGCATTCTATTAAAGCAAGTATATGGATGGCACTAAGACTGACCATGACATGCCATGTGCTTCTACTGAAAAGTTTTCTCAGTGCTTGATAAAAACTTCAGTGTTCCAGAACATGGTAGCTGTGCAGAGTTTTCTTTAAGAAGAACAGTGATATATTTAAGAAAACAAGACAATTCTTTATAATAACAAGTTGGATAATCCCAATGCAGGAATGTCATCAGGAAGAACAATGGCTTGTCCACTGTAGGAATGAAGAAAGTGGTTTCTTAGTGCCTTTGACTGGCTGGACAGGTGTGAAAAATTTCCCTATGTGTGGCTGCGAATCCTAATTGATTTCATGTTAGAGCAAAGCCAAAGTTGTTAAACAGTTTTACACAACTAATTAGAACATAGAAAAGCTTATTATGTGTGGGTAGCACATGAGGTGACAGAGCAGCATGGATGCTTGCACTCTGTTGTCAAGGGCAGAGCGGCGTGGTGACAAGAGCTGTTGCCACCATCGACGATGCCTTACAGATCTGCTGCCTTCTGGCGAAGCTGCCAGAGATGGCAAGTGGCAGTGTCCCCATTATTACTGCGCCCTTCATATTGATCAAGGAGGAGGTCTCCATTCAGACTGACACCTCATTAACATAAGATTAATGGCCTGTTCACTGCATTTTGTACTGTGTGATCTGTTGAGATGGGAAAGTAGCTGCTTAATACGATGCCCTTTCTGAAATGTCACTCTAATCTTTTATTAGTTGAAGGAGTGGAGCAAAATGGGATTAGCATGGAGCTTGATGGGAAAAGATTAGGTCGATAGAGAAAAACTACAGCCAAAGAATGTCAAAAAGGACCTCTAAATAGATTAAGAGACTTCTTTTCCTTAAGGACTGAGGAAGCAGGAGGAAATCTGCTTCTCCACTGGGATTTTAGGGTAGAAGGCGTGAATGGATCTGGTTCGACCTCCCTGTATATCCTGTTTGACTTTAGCTAAGGGCATAAGCTGTGATTGACTACGTATAACTTCTAGCTTGGCCTTGGGTTTTCACAGGAAAACCCCCAAAAATGGAAAATCCCATATTTCTTTTAGCAGCTTGGACAATGGGCAGTCATTTCCATTCTTCAGGCATTAGCCATCATTTCTAAGTTGAGTTTCACAGATTCCTTCTGGATGTTTTAGAGGCTAAAATATCTGGTACTGGCTTTCATGAGTTCATCTGTACTTTTAATTGCATTGAAATGAAATGAATATCTGATTCTCTGCGGTGCATATCTAAACCTTTGGAACTAGGCATCTCTTTTCCATAACTTTTACATCTGTCTTTTTTTTCATTAAAAATAAGGTTACTGGGAGTATCAGAAACTTTTGAATTTTAGTCTCGCCACTGGTGAAACTGTTTGCTTTCTCTATTACCTGCACCTTGCTCTCTTGTTTAGATGCCGTATCTAAAAGTCATCCTCAGTAAAAGTGGACTGATTGTCATTGAGGTCTGCTGAAAGACAGATTCATTTTCTCAGACAATATCAGGAGCTGCTGTCCTCCAAAGGGGTCCACTCATCAGAACAGATGAGCAGTGCTTCGGCTGTTGCTTGCCTCAGAAGCGTGTGCCAAAAGAGTTGCAGTACCGCCTGGTGGGAACTGTGCCAGTTAACAGCTGCAGGAAATCTCTGACTGACCTGGTCCAATGTTCTAACTGATCTGTTTTACTGGTTAGCTCAGGTACTCCTGTGATGGGATGTGGGAAGTCACTGGCAAGCCACATTATCTGTAATTCTACATCAGGGTCTCCTCTATGAAATTTATTAATAGAGCAAAATTAGCAAAGTACTTGGCTAATTCACATAATATCCTGTAGGGATAAGATAAAAACCTGTTTCCAGACAGGTTTGGAAGCTAGCAGCAGGTACGGCATGTGCGGTGGCAGTTTTCAGTAGGATTCAGTGAGGTGTGCTGGAAGGATGACGTACACAATAGGACGTGGCCATGGTGAAGGTCAGCACCATGTGCTCTGAACTTACCTGCTGTAGGATGTTCTGCAGGTGGCCTCCCTTTCCAAATTATCCTAAGAAAATGTTTGCGGACAAGGATGTGGCATAACAGTATATTGCTGGCGTGCCAAGAAGCAGTTGATGTTACCTGCTTTGTGAGGGCAGACTCCCTCTGGCTTTTGGAGCAGACCTGTTCCTCTGTCTTGCTCTTTTGAGCAGATTTAAGTAGAACTACAGAACAAAGTTAGTCTGGAAAAGCCCAAGGTTAATTTGCTGTACGTTGAGATTTACTTTACGTATATTATTTGTTATGCTTGGATGGAAAGGTTACAGTTGATGTTGGACTTTTAGCATAGCGATATAGCAAAAAGTTGGAAGGGACCTTCAAAGATCCTCTACTCCAAGTGCCTGACCTCTTGAGGGCTAACTAAATGTTAAAGCACGTTACTGAGAGCTGTCCAAGAGTTCCTGAACACTGACAGGCGTGAGGCATCAGCTACCTCGCAAGGAAGCCTGCTCCAGTGTTTGACCACCCTCGTGTAAAAAAAAAAACTCATTATATCTAGTCTGAACGTCCCCTGGCATGGCTTTGTGCCATCCCTGTGTATCCTATCAGCAGCAGTCATTCTTTCATTCTAGTCAGAATAAAGGTCAGCAAATGTCCAGTGGGAAGGTTTACCTAAAATACATTCTCATTTATCAAGTCAGAAAGAAATACAAGTTCACGCATGACTATGCAGTGATTGAAAGTGCCCTTTTAAAAGGAAACCTGACTGCTTTGTTACAGGAAATCCTTGCTTGTAAGCTGTGCAATGAAGGCTTCCTAAAGCTCACAGCAAACACGTTATAGAAGATCCATTTTTAAAGTGGAATTTCAACTTGCTGTTTCTTTTATTCTGTTTTTTAAACTCTTTCTATATGAATTAACAAAACCCATGCAATTTTGTAGTTTCGGTTTTCAGGCATTGAAATTAGTATACTTGTATCTTCTATCAGCTTCCTGTTTTCAGTCTCTTTTGCTACATCTATTCCTTGAACCAAAAATAAAACCTTACCTGCAGTTTTTTTTCCACGATAGGTGACCACACTATCACATTGATTTGAATGCTAAATTAAGCCTTCCTAGTAGAAATTGGAAATATAAATTTGACAGAAACTACTGACTCCCTCCAGAGTTCCCAGATTGCTATGTTGCATACAGACTGTCGTAACTGCTGAAGGGAGAGATGCAGATATCTTTGGTGTAAAATCACGTTTCCATGCAGGCTTCCTGACAGCAGTGAAAAAGGAAGCAGTCAGGAAAACACCAGAATTCATTGTGTTTGTCTTTCTGTAGAGCCTACGCCCAAGTTACACTACAGTTCTCTATAAAAGTATCCTTGCATAGTCTGTTTTCAAAAATGTTATATCATTAGAAATATTTCTTACAGATTGTATCATGCTGTTCTCATCGTCTGGCTAATTCTTACATAGCATAGATGGATGTTCTTGTGGTTAGAGCACAAAGTCTGAAGTCAGGGGAGTTTACTGTATCTGCCTCATACATGATGACTGTGGGATGACAAATCTGTTTCTTCGTGCACAGAAAGTACAGAAATGGGCAGAAGAAAGGAAGTGTTTCAGAAATGCGCTGTGGATCTCCAGGGGATGAGGTTCTGTTTCTCACCAGGCTGTGGCTGAGGTTCCTAGCCCAGTATCTGTCACCTCCCTATGCTTTTCCACGTCAGCTGGCCTCTGTGGGCAGCAGCTCTCTGCCCTGTGGCAAGTCCCTGACCGTGCCACCCCAGAGAACTAAACTGGGATTTTGACTCAATGATTTTGACCTCATATTCATATTTCATAGGCTTCTCCTCCACTCTGCTGGTTCTGGGGTTGAACAATTACCTCAGTGATGGAAGAGCTTCCACATCGACCAAAGAAAGGGGAGATGGGATTTTTCTGTAATCACCTCTCCTTAGCTGCAGTCACTTATCTGCAAAGAAGCCTTGGAGGCCTCACCATTAATACACTGCCTTCTGGGAAGGAATGTGCTGGAGGAGTGAAAGCATTAATTCTTCTTTGGATCATTATTAGAGCTTGTCAAACCTCTTTTTTTTTTTACCAGAAGTCTCTGCAGAGCTCACTGCATGATGGTCCTTTTCTTCCTAATACCTTCACAATCTGCAGCTTGTGCTATGCCTGTCCCTCGTGGGATTCCTTTTTGGTATTTCTAGATGGTCTCTAAATAGACTGTTTTTCAGAGATCTCTATGAGGCATCACTGAGCTCTTAATAATTGTGGATATTTGCAATTCATTTTATTCTTTCTATCACACACGTTATTTTTCTCATGTTCTCCGTAGGGATTTTTCATCAAATATAATGAACAAGACCAGCATTAACCTCAGACCTGCACAGCAAACGTTGTAAAATTTGAATGTAATATACATTTTGCATGAGCCGAGGTGAAGGACAGATGAATTCTTCTTTGCCTTTTTAAAGGACTCTGGTGTATCTGAATGGGACAAAAAAGACAAGTGTTTTTCTTAGTGGATTTCTATAGTTTTGCATGTATTTTTGTGTAGTAGGACAAAGAAAATGTAAGGCCAAGACCTTTAAATATCATCCAACTTTTATCATTTGGTTCAGAATCAAATATTTGCTTTCATGAAATTCAGAAACTTTCTTCTGCTGAGATGAAGCTTAAAAGAGTAAAGTTTTCTCCTCCAGGCTGCCTGATGGCTTAGCAGGCAAATCTTATTAAGCTGAATTAATTCTTTTTCTTGCTCAAATCTCAACTATATTTCTTCCAAGAATGATAGGATTTCTCTTCTCTCTCTCTCCTCCTGTCTCCCTCCTTCTCTTCATTGTAATACCATTGTATTACCCAGGAACACTGTGCTGTGGCCCTGCAGTTTTATTTCTAAACCATACACATAGGGGTGGGTTCGGTGTGGGATGTTTTGTCAACACCGGTGCTGCTGCACCGCTGGAACCATGGCTGAGGCACAGACATGCTTGTTTTTGTCTGCCCCTCAGCACTCCCTGTTGAACTTTGGTGAACTTAAGCCAGTTTGTGAAGGCAAGAAGCACAGTAGGTGCTCCTCTGCCACTGAGGGTTTCATGCCATTTGAAGTAATTATTTAAATTAGTGTTGCAACCACTGGAAGTCAAAGCGGAGATGTTATTTGTACCTTCTTGATCAGGAGCCTTTTAGAATGGGCTGCGCAAAACAGGACTGCAGCACACACATGGATATGTGAGTTTGCCATTATAATGCTGATTTTTTCAGCATATAATAATAAAAAATGTAATGAAGTCAGCAAGATGCTGGTATTAAACCCAGGAAGAGATGAGAGGTGACAGGATAAGGGTAGTTCAGAACTAAACAAAAAGTGGGGAAAATCTGAAAGGAATCAGCGTGTTAAAACAGCCCCTCGCTAGAGTGAACTCCGCAGCACACTGCCCTCATGCAGCTCCTCGTGCTCCTCACTGTCATGGACGCTTCAGAGGATTAGTCCGTAAAATGGAAAGCAGATCCTCACAGTTCTGACATTTTGCTCAGCAGCAGAGAATATTGATCATTCCAAAGTATTTTATAGACCATCAAGGAGGGAGGAGTTTGCTCCTGGAATCATGCTGAGCTCCAGGAGGAGCTCAGCACCTTGAAGTACTTTTTGGTTTTCATACTGGAGGAGTCCTGGCTTTCTGTGAAAATGAACGGTGATGACCAAAATTGTTTTCTACCGTGACTTGACTGTGACTAAAATCGATAGTATAGTTTATCACCAAAAGAAAATTGCTGTTGAAAATGTGGAAACCCACATTATAAATGAAGGTTTTCCTCATTTGTTAAAGTAAATAGCTGGGCTCAGTTCAAGGCTTAAAGCTACCCAGCCAAACTAAAAGTAATTGTGAAATGAGAACTATGTCTTCCACCCTCGGAGATGACTTGATTCAGCCAGTGGTCTGTCTGTAACCTGTTTCATCAGTGAAATCTTAACAGCATTCTTGGCAACTCCTGTGCTGCTGTAAACCAGAGATGGTGTTCATCCAGCTTCTGAGCATTCACTTTGGTTTCTCCACGTTGAAAACCTGCTCTCATGCTGAGCTGTTCCCAGCAAATAGCTTAGAGAAAAGTGTCTGCCTCCACACAGGACCACCCAAACCCGGCATCTGCGGCAGCTCGGGGCCGTGCCCACCGCCCTGTGGGGCAGAGCCTTTCCCTCACCCCCAGCTGCCCCTCCCCTGACGCAGCCCCACCCCGTTCCCTCGGGCCCTGTCGCTGTCACAGGGAGCAGAGCTCAGCGCTGCCCTCCGCTCCCTGTGAGGAGCTGCAGCCGCCATGAGGGCTGCCCTCGGCCTGCTCTGCTTGGGGCTGAGCAAACCCAATGCTCTCAGCCGCTCCTCACACTGGGCCCTCAGACCCCTCCGCATCTTCACAGCCCTCCTTGGGCCGCTCTCTAACAGCTCTATGTCCTTGCATTGTGGCTCTCAGACTGCCCGCAGTGTTGAGGTGAGGATGCTCCAGCACAGAGCAGAGCAGGAAGGTATTTTCTTACTGTCCCACAGGGCGTTAGTCCAGTGGTGTGTTGCCAACATTGATTAATACTGATTACTTCAGAGGAAAGTTGAAGTATCCTCATAACAGACAATGCTGGAACAAACTGAGTCGTAATCAAAATAACTTCAGAAAGTTCCTATCCACTATTGGCTGCCTCCTGTCTTGAACTGTGAGGGTTTTGCCTTGCAACAAAAATGTAGCAAGCTAATATAACAAGTTTATTTCGTTCTGCCTATAAATTTCTTGTAAACGTGACGAGTAACACGAAGTCTATGTGTGTGCCATGTGTGATAGCTATGTATGCTGCTTACACCAAGCACCAGGCTCTGGATTCAATACATACTCTCTGCTGGAAGACGTGCATGCAGAACTGGCACTGAGGATGATCATGGAGGTGCAGCACAGTTCTGTGCACAATTAATTCAGTGCTTCTTCCCAGTATAGAAATGTGGCCCCCAGCTTTGCCAGCATGCCCCAGTGCTGCTAGCAAAGGTATGCAAGGCAACTGCCATTCTAGTTGTTGGATAGCAATGGATTTTGTTTATTGTAGTGGAAGGAGATGTGTACAGCTGTAGGTATGATGTCATAGATGAGATAGAAACAATTTCATTTCCTTACTGTTGTCAGGTTTCTGAATAGACAGTTTTTTTCTTAGGGCTTAGCCTTGGATTTCAGATTAAAAAACTGATTCTCAGTCATTCAAATTGGAAACACTTTTACTTGTATTCTGTAGTGGCCTTGGACCTTGATGCTAAATGGCAGATACTTCGATATTTTCCAGAGCTGAAAAGAGGATAGATGGTGTAAAGTGTCCTGTCAGACAAAATGACTTTGTGAAGATGCTTGACGGGTTTCCTCCTCAGAAACAGACACATGATAACCAGTAGAATGTCAGAGCTGCTGTCAGTAGCATGTGGTCCTGGTGCTCCTAAGAAGCCCCAGCACCTGTTTGGTCCCAGGTCCTGGCAGCAGGCAGGGCTGCCACAGCCACATGAGTGGGATGCCTCTTGCCAAGGGAGATGGCGCTGGGTGCTGGGACTGGCCCTGCTGCTCTTTTTTAAGGGTTAATGACTTAATGAGTCCCAGTGGCACTGCAGAATCTAAATGTGATTATTTTTATGCTCTGTGCTTACTGGGTTTGTTATTTTACATGAAGCATGTTACAGAACAGATACCAGGAAGCAGTAGCTTGTTGCATTGCAGTGCAGTGTGTGCCGTGATGCACAGACTGTTGTGGTGGAGCCGGATGGGAAGGCATTAGCACTGTGACCCCCAAGTCAGAGGGGCCTCGGAATTGCAGAGTTCACTCAAGCTATTTCTATTGCTCTTATACTCACATTTAACACATCCTCAGCTGGCAGAATGAAGCATTCAGCTCTGCAGCGACATTGTGATCCTGCAGGAGACTGGCGCAGGCTCCGGCTCTACAACAGAAGGGTTGGAGGAATGTGCCAGCCCCTCTGCCCATGTCAGGGACATGGTGACAATCTGCTGCAAACAAGGAGTGCTTACCCTGGCCCTGAATCTGCCCCTTTTATGAAAAATCTATGGAAAGGGGTCAGCATTGTGTTAATTGCATGTTGCAGAGGTATAAAAAAGGTCCTTGCCTTTCCCTTAGAAGGTCTGTAATACAATAACTTTCACTGCTGGCAGGGGTGCTGCAGGAGTGGAATTATGACTGGAAATTAGATATGCATAGCCTGGCCAAATGATCATTAAGGGAGATATGGTAATCAGCTGCCAGTGTTTAAGGGCTGTAAACACCAAGAGGAGAAAGATGGCTTATTTGGGTGGTCTGCAGAGTTACAAGGAAGAGAAAAGGTATAAAGCCAAGCACATGAGCATGGAGGTAGCAAGGAAAAATCTTAACTATTGAGTGCTCTCAGTCTAGGAGACCTAACACCCGAGTCATGCAAGTGGAACTTAACAAAAGGGAGTAGATTTTAAGCTGGAAGTGAAGTGGAGTTCTTTAATACATATTTTTCACCTCTTATTTCCCTGGTCTTGTGTTTCATTAGCATTTTTCGTGCTTTCTTCTCAACATGTGGTTTTTATTTGGCTTCCGGAGATGATAGTGCTTGAAGGGATGCGTTATTGTAGAAGTAGCACAAGCACTACTCAATTATGGTTCTGCCATTGTTGCCATGGAGTTTAAATCTGTTCTAAGCTGGGGACTGATTATGACAGGAACCAAGGGCAGGAGGTAGCAGTAGGTTGGGAAGGTGAAAGCCTACCACCACCGGCATGTGAAGTCATCCCGGCACAAGAGTTTCACAGCTCCAAATCATTAGTGTCTCGATGTATTTCCCTGCAGCTCTACCATCTGTTTCTTGATTTTGGTGCCTGTTCTTCCCATGTATTGTGTGTTCGTTGAGCTCTTTTGGACAGGTCTTTCTGGTTATTCCCTTCTACTTTAGATGTTTTCAAAGACTGCCCAAGTTCAGTGTTCCTCGTGGCCTTCACTCCCCAGTCACTTACCACCTTCTTGTTTGCTTTGTTCTGTGCTTCAGTGAGGCATGTCCCCATTAAGACTGAGGTCAGGAAAATCTGGAGACTGTAGCTAATGAATTGATGTTCTCATTTGCATAATTGATGGTTATGCATTTCCTTGGTGACATGGTTTGCTGTGATACTTGGAGCTATTTTTGTTTTGACTTCTCTGCCCTGCTGCTCCTGCTGCCGACACAAAGGTATATTATACATCAGAGAAAAAAACTAACCCCAAAGCCCAAACTGTACAAGTTGAACGCTTTAATCCTTTAATGAGTTTCTTCTCACTGGCATATTTACAGTGGCTCAGCTGTAAACTTCTCGTGTATTAGAGCAGGGGGAGTCCATGTTTAGAACATCTGTGTGTGTTTGGGGGCCAGAGAAAGAAAACAGGGAGAAAGAAGAGAAATACATCAAAGATGAGAGTGAAAATCAGGTCTTTCACACATTCCCTGAGGATTTCTATTTAATACACCTCTTTTCCTTCACTTCCTCATGTTCCGGAGTCTGAGCCCTGGTGGAGGCCATGTCCATGTCTGTGTGTGCCAGGCCTTGTGGTGGATGCAGCCCATCTTGCTGGAGTCGCTCTGCCCTACAAAACGCTGATGGCTCTTACAGAGCCTTCTCTGCTGGTCCCTTCCCCATGAGGGCAGCTCCGAGCTCCCGCCTGGACGCAGCTACCCAGATAGCAGAAACTAAAAGCAATATCCAGGCGGCTGAAATTTCAAATCTGATTTTCTCCTGCGGGCTCTTTCATACTGACTCTTATCAGCACCAGCCTCAGACCATCTGACTCCATTGTGAGGGGCCATCCGAAGCGTTTGCCTCTCTCCAGCCCGAGCTGCCCGGAGCTCGGAGTGCTGCAGGACCGCAGCTCCCAGCACGGGTCACACAGAGCTGAGCCCAGCGAGTTGGTGCCCATGGGGAAAAGAGCAAACCGGGGCCCTGAGAGAAAGTAACAGGCTGTGCAGCCCGAGCCTGTGGCCGGGAAGGCTGCCGTTCTGTGACCCTGCAGGTTACAGCCATGGGGATCGATGAGCAGCAGGGCCGTGCGGGGCACGAGGGAAGGTCCCGCGCAAACCGAGCCCCGCCCAGGGAGCGGCTGTGGGAGCCGGGCCCCCTCCGCACTGCAGGGAGAGCAGCGGCCGGTGTCCTGAGATACCTTTTGTTTTGTATAAAACTGGTCTCTGGGTTCATTATTCAACGACTGGCAGTCCTTGTTGACCCTTCCAACGCTTACACTTCAGCATAAGCCCTTCCTTTTATCAGCAGCAATCCGCTGTAACCCATGCCGTACCCCGCGGCGCTGTCCGGAGGGCTGAAGCCTGGTGCCTGCCTGGAGGGCGCACGGAGCCGGCGGCTGCGTCTGTCAGTGCCCCCGCGGGAGCGCTCGGACACATCCAGCGGCGTGGGGCTTCTTCCTTCCGCGCCTTTCCCCGCTTCCGTGCTTTGCTCGGGCGCCTTATTTTGATTTAATCATAAAGCGTGAAACCCTTTGCAAAAGGGAAGGAGCTGGGTAGCGTCGGAGCGGCTCCGACAAACAGCGACAAACAGCGACAAGCGCTCCGAGCAGCGTCGCGAGGCCGCCCGGACCCGAGTCGTCTCGGGGCAGCGCGGGCCCAGCGCGTTCCGTGGGGCTGCGGCGCCCCCTCGTGGCGCTCTCGCGGTGCCGCGTTTGGCGGCGATCCCCGTCCCTCAGGCAGCGCTCGCACGCCGCGGGCTGTTGCTGAAGGATGAGCGCTGTACGCCCACCCGACCCCCGATAAGAATTCGGTTAAGATTTTAAGGAAGGCCTTGCAGAGAGCTGGGTCGGGCAGAGGCCTCCGGAAAATGAGCCGAGCGCTGCAAGTTTGCGCTGCGAGCAGCGTGTGGGGCTCTGCTCAGCGCCTGTGGCTTTCTGCCCTTCATCTGCGGCCAAGCCACTGTCTCCGGCGGTCCCAGACCGCTGAGCAGGGCTCTGAGCTGAAGTCAGAACTGAGCAACACTTGCCCATGTGTGCCCACGTGAGCCCAGAGGTGGGGACATGCTCTGTCCCAGCTAGCATGCTGCCTGCGTGTGCTGAGAGGTGCAGCTCCGCACGGGGCAGCCACTGCTGTTGCCAGGACATGCAGCCATTTGTTCGCCTCTTGTCAGGGCTCTGCACACAATCTGGGAGAAGCACTCGCTGTGGAGGAGTGGTTGATTAATGCCTGTGAAATCCTGGCCCGGGGAACAGGCAGCGCTGCCAGATGTGATAGCACTGTCCTCTGACAAATGGCCACAGCGTGGCCCTGCTCAGATAGCGGCACAGCTCTGTGTGTTGGCCCCAGACACCCATCCTGCCAGGACACGGGCCATCCTGCAGCCAGCCATCCCTGCCGGGACACATTGTCCTGCAGCCATCCATCTGACTCAGGGCTCAACTGTCACAGTGTAGGGCTTTGCGCTGTTGTGCCTTCATTGGCACTGCTGCATAGAGTAACAATTGCTAATGCGTGCTTCCATGTATCCAGCACCTTTCAGCTACACTGAAAGTCCCACTGCTTCTTACACATGAATTAAGTATTGCGACACAGCAGTGAGACATGCAGGGAGTGCATGGGATCATCCAGTTGGCGCTGCTGTTACACAGCTGTTCCTTGTAACGTGGCAGATATTTGCTGCGTTCTTAGCAGAATTCGGGAATATCTGAACAGCAAGCTCAGAGCGGCTGGTTTCAAACTTTCTGGAGCTGTCAGTCCGCAGAGCAGTACTGGAGGGGTGGGCCCCAGCACAGCATGTTCTGCAGGGTACACAGCCTGTGGATGCATCCCATGTAAGTCCTTGGCTCTTACATTTACTCCTGCCACTGCTCCCTTACACATTGGTATGCAGGACGGGACCCTAAAGATGGACAGTAGCACGTCGTGTAGGTTGGGAGGTGGATAAATCTACAAGGTGACTCCTCTTTAGAAATGGGTCAGTCCTGAGTGTTCCTGTTCCTCTTCACTGATGGTAAGGAAAATCTGGCAGAGGAGCTCTGAGACCTGCACATCTGCACTGCAGGTTTGCAGAGTACCTGAAAGGAATCTGACCTGTGAACTTAGAACACTGAGGGAGGATGCTGAGCACATGGGCCATTGGAATGAGCAAAACCGATTCTTTAAACTTACTGTTTTTATTTTAATATGGTACGTACCACTTACGGAGCGATCTCAGATCCGGATTGTCAGCAAAGCAGTGTCAGATGCCTGAGTCCCACCTGGGACCTTTCCCTTTAGGCCATGGGATCACAGGCCAGGCTTAGAAAGGGTTGGCACCATGGTGCATATGGGCAGTTTACATCACTTGCAGTTTAATTTCTGCTGTAAACGCTACTGCTGTTCCAGTCTCATGCACTAGAGTTTGCATGTGAATGGAACAGAGGCTGTACCATTTAATTTACAGCAGTGGAAAATTTGCATCATTTCTGTAACTACCAGCTTTACTCAGGAGCAGGTAGTCCCACTTTGCCCTTCTCTCCCGTCTCACCCTGCTTCTAGGAGTGCAGCGAAGCTGTCAAGTTGTTTCCAAGAATTTTAACATGTTAAGAGCTGAAACTGCCCTTAAAATAAAAAATGATAGTGCTACCAACTTTACACTTTAAGAGCATGTACAAATCGAACCACTGTGCCTTTTAATTTCTGGGAGACTGAACTGAAGATGAGGATTGCACGTGATATGGACCAGCAAACAGCTGTGGAGTCACCCGACTCACTGCTATCTCAGTGCATTTGGAAATCAGTGTTTGAAACCCCTGAGCAACAAGTACACAGCACCTTCAGTCTTGCCTGCTGAGGTGGCTGCCTGCTCCCCACTGCTTCCCCTGCCCTGAGTTCCTGCTTATCCTCCAGCATCAACATACACCAAAATATTCCTCAAAGAGCAGTAACAATTGGTCAGTTTTCCTTGCATTCGAGTAGGACTGTATTGTATTGAACAAAGTATCCCAGTCCTTTACAAGCCATGCCTCAGATCTTAGTTAAAGGACACTTTGGCTCTGTAAGGAAATCATGGTTTCTGAAGCCCATGCTGTCTCTTGCCCCAACATGCAGTCCCTTCCTTCTCTGCAAAGTAATTTGAGTTTAAACTAACCATAGAAAAATAAATGTGCTTGCAGTGGGGCACCAGGCAGCATGACAGAGGGGCAGCAAGCTATGTCTAGAAAATGGGAACTTTTCATTAGCTTTTCCACCAAAGCCAATATACCATGGGGCTGCACTTCTGCTCTTATGCCCTGGGAAACACAGCTGCAGTAGTTTCTGTCCTGGCTTTGTGGGGCAGTAGTGAGGGTTAATGGGTGCACGTCAAGTGGACAGTGCGTAAAGCACAAGTTTTTAATCGATGTCACAGGTGGACACAACCCCCAGTTGCAGCAAGGAGCATTCCTCTCCAGTGTTACAGGTACAGGTACTGCCTTCTCAAATGAGACATCAGCAGTGTTTAGAACTTGTACCTTGGAGGCTCGTGCTGGGAGAAATGTCGAGGACACAGTAGCAGTAAAGGCGCGTGGAATGGGGGCTGTGCTTTGCAAGGTGTAACAGAGGCACAGTCAGATCACTGTTAAGACCATCTAATTCTCTTTTTTGTTTATAGTGTGGAAACAGTAAATGATGGGCAGTTTCACAGTGTGGAACTCGTGATGCTGAATCAAACTCTGAACCTGGTGGTGGACAAGGGGACTCCCAAGAGTCTTGGAAAACTCCAGAAGCAGTCTTCGGTCAGCCTCAACACACCCCTCTACATTGGAGGTACAATGAGTTGCTCTGGTCTTTGACATGTTAAAAATATTTGTGTTAAAACAAATCAAAACAGTACAGAGCTTGTTAAAAAAAAAAAAAAAGACTTACTGAACCTTGTCAGAAGCAAATCATGTTCCATCCCATGGAAAGGACTCTCTGGCTGGGGGGAAACAAGTAGTTTTGTCTTTCATCTCTGCCAGAGGTTGCTTCTCCATTTCATTCTTCATATTTCATTAGCATCCCACTGCATGGCCAGCACCAACCCACATGCCAGACCAGGGAAGTTAACCTAAGCAGAGCAGGGGCAGTCTCTGCTCAGTGGCCGTAACAAGAGTGATCAGCTGCTCATTTCTAAAGCTGTCAGAACGTGCTGGCAGTAAGATCTGGTGGTGAAGAATGTGATGGCAGTATTGCTGACAGTCACTGCAGAAAGGCAAATCAAGGAATGTCAGTAGGTTTATATGTACTATAAGTGAACTGTATTTCTGCTGTAAATTTTGTAGAGGTTTAAAGGTTGAGGGGAAAAAAAAAGATTATATTCTCCAAACAGTATTAACACACAAGCTGACTAAAAACTTTTTGGCTAACAGTTTTCTCATTGGAAACTGATGCCAGAACAATGTTTGAAAGATTTTAGAATTGACCAAACTTCTGTTAAGAAGTTTTTTCAGATTCAGGACTGAATTTCTGGGGCCACATAGCATGGAGAGCAGATGCTGAGAATCAGAGTATCCCACTGATGAGGTGTCTGGCTATTAGAGGCAGGATGAAGCCTATGCTCTGCCTGATGGATTTGTTTGTGCCAGACCCTGCCAGTTCCATTCTGGAATGAATGTTGAAATCTCTCATTTTCTGTGACATAGAGTTGTTGTTCTTTTCTAGACAGCCTATTCTAAATACAAAACTCAGCAGAATAAAAATAGACTAAAAAAATCTATTCTGTAAGCTTTTTCTGAGCAGATCATGTAAGTCAATAGTAGAAACCACTTGACCATTTGGTGCTGGTTAAGCCTTTTATAAACAATTCCTTTTAATAACCCTTTTCTAAAAGAACCCTGAATATTGCCTTTGTAAATCAGAAAGCTGGCTGATCTTGCTTTTTACAGAGCTGAACTTTTATAATTGGTTTCTGTTAAGAATGTCACAGGCTATTAAAGAGCACTGTGCATCAAAGATTACTTGCTGTTGAGGCCATCATAATTTCTCCCTCTAATTCAGCTAAAAAGATTCCAACCTTGTTGCGAGTTATACATGGGGAACCTAGGAAGTTTCCCTAGTGGGAAAAGGTTTATTAATGGATGAGCATTGTAAATCACTACTAATTTTCAAAAGGTACCAACAGAGGACAAATCTCAGACTTGAAATGAAGGACTCTATTGGATTCCAGAATGCATAGAGCTCAGCAGAGACTTGTGTCGCCCAGTGCATTTCTTCTGGAGTCTTTCTAAACCCTCATTCTTCTGCATGTGCCACCTCTGTACATCTAGCATTGCCATGACTCCAGCTGTCCTTCCACTTCAGGCTGTTTAATTGAAGTCATTAAATCAACCCCAGAGCAATTGTTACAGTAACCCTTAAGACAGACCTGAGGCTTCAAGTACCCTTAATCTTGCCCATCTCTCCACTTGGTCTAGCAACTCTCCTCCTAAAGCATGTTTAAACAAAGATGTTGATCTGGTTTCAACTTTAACAGTGGAATAACTTATCAACAGCAAAATCCAGAGACCTTATACAGTTGAAAATGGAAGCACTTGGCTTGTGCAAGTACAGCTCAAGCAGATGCCAGTGAAGAGGGCATAACACGATGTCCAAAACAAGCTGTTGGCTATCTGAGCTTGGGAACTCTTCCAAGGGTTTGAACAAGATGAAGGGCACTCATGCCAAAGGCTTGGCCTGGCCTCCTGATGTGCTGTTCTCTGTCTCTGGATTTCTCCTGAGCTAGTTTTGATGGGACACACTCCTTAACTTGATGGTTGAGTAATGGTAACTATCTTGCTGTATGCCAGAGTTGGTAGCTACTGTCTGGCAAGTAAAAACATTCCCACACCTTTCAGAAGCATAACTGCTGTTGAACTATAGGCAGAAGGAGCATTATTAAGGACAGGAGTACATGACCGTCAGCCAAAGATCTGAGCTTTCTCCCTCCCCCTTTTTTATAATATACTTCCTACGTAAGCTGGGCAAGTGATTTTATTTTTGTTCCTTTACATTTCCAGAATGAGGACAATAAAGTTGCACTGCCTTACAAAGGTGCCATGCACATCACTTCTTTAAAGGTTACAAGGTGCTGTGGAAAAAGAAATGTTAGCTATTGTAATTTGTCTGCTATCATTGCGACTGTGAGCAAGCTTTCCCTTTTTTTATCTGAAGGGATCCCGACCTCTACTGGATTATCTTCACTGCGCCAGGGTGCAGATAAGACACCAAATGGCTTTCATGGATGTATTCATGATGTCCGCATCAATAACGAGCTACAGGATTTCAAGGATTTACCACAGCAGTCAATAGGAGTCCTTCCTGGCTGCAAATCCTGTAACATCTGCAAGCACGGCATTTGCCGATCCCTGGAAAAAACAAGTGTGGTTTGTGAATGTCACCCAGGCTGGACAGGCCCCCTGTGTGACCAGGAAATTGGAGACCCATGTCTTAACCACAAGTAAGCTTGAATGAATGCTGATGGGAGGGCAGAAGCTTTACAGCTATTGCATATTCTCGTTTCATCTTGTAAAAACATATGTGACCATTTTTGGAGGTGCTGGGTTCCCACATATATTATTAATAGTTGTGAGTCGGCATCCATGGCAATGTTCAATTTTCATGTCTTGTTTTGTTGCCGGTTACTCTCCAAATGACCTTGTTCTCCTAGAGGAGCTAAGTCGTTAATACTGCAGGCTTTACTTTCAGCTATAACTTTACACATTAAAGTATGAAAACTTGTGTTCTGGCTGTGCATTACAATGGCTGTGCATTACCTCTGAGGCAGTGAGTGCATGCACATATCCAGAGCAGAGCTAGCCACAGGAGAGAGGTTCACACTGTAGTGACATGCTCACAGCAGCTCTGGACAGGGTATTCGAGTTAACTCCCTGAAGACCATTATGCAGCCTATTGTGAACAGTTTTGAATTTCCTAAAGAGCTGAATGAAATATTACATTCTGAAGCACCCCTTTAAAGTGCAAGTTTAAAGAGTAGCATGGTGTTGCATGCAAAGGCAGTATGACTGTAAAGCACTCACAGTTCAAAGGCTCATAATAACCACATCTCCATCAGAAACAGCAGATGAATAGCTTACTTATGGCTAGTACACAAGGAAACAGCCCAAGGCAGACCAGAAGTCTGCGTGGTTCAGTGCTGTTTCATAAGCAGATGGAAGTACTCTGGTTTTAGAAGCCACTTTGGTTGCACTATCTTTGGAAGCGGCTTTTTAGAAGCACATGCTTTTGACAGGTAAATTGACACAGTAAATAATCACTCTGGTCAGTGAGGGCACAAATCTAACTTGCAGAGGAACTGTTTTAAACTTGCTTTTGGGTCTAATTCTGCAAACTACTGAACCCTGGAAGGTGTTGAGAAGCATCTGACAGATTATAGACTGAAGGTGGGAAGGCCAAAGTAAAGAAACTCTCAGAGACCCAAACGAGGCTGTTGTGATTGGAGAGAGAAAAATGAGGGAGTTCAGATGTTTACACGATGAGAGATTGTTTCTCACGTGATCCACAGAGCATTACACAAGAATGAATGTAGCCCTTGCTAAGGAAAGTAGCTGTGTGTATTTTTAATACTCTCTTACTATCCCACTTTTCATTAAGTCACTTTCAGAGTTGTGTCCTTAAAGACAAGCCCTTTGTGTCCAGGCCAGTACAGGACCTGCTGACAGATCTCTGCTCCAGCATTCACAGATTAACCTCAGTGAGGAAATGCAACCCTAAAGAACAGGTAGTTGATACCCAAGCACGCCTTCGGTTAGTGGGGCAGAAAATACTGCTTCATAGACTGTGACCCCCTTTATTACAGTATTTTGCA
The DNA here is from genome assembly GCF_002078875.1 of Numida meleagris. Taxonomy (NCBI): domain Eukaryota; kingdom Metazoa; phylum Chordata; class Aves; order Galliformes; family Numididae; genus Numida; species Numida meleagris. The sequence goes on from NC_034420.1 coordinate 4,034,970, forward strand.
AGTTTTGACTTGACTGATATTGCTTTACTATTTGTGCTTTCTATTTGCATAGATAAAAAATGAGATGTATAAGGGTTCGATGTAAGCAGGAGACAGTTTTAAAGGACCAAGAAATAAAGAAAATAAAGCTACTGTTAAGACCTGATAGAGTAAAGGCCAAATGCATTGTCTGAACATTATCCACTATTCACTGAAAACTCACAGTTTCTTCAGTGTGTTTGACACTGATGTGCTCTTCCTTGGATATTGTCCTGGCTTTAAATAGGCAGAAACAGCAAAATGCAAACTAACGTATTCCTGGGAAGAGGAACTTTCACATCTAAATACTTCTCTTTCTCCAGGTGTCTGCATGGTAAGTGCATGGTGGCCAATGTTGCTTACACCTGTAAGTGCATGGAAGGCTACACAGGCATGTACTGTGACAAGAAGAACAATTCCTCAAGCCCCTGCAGGATTTTGAAATGCAACCATGGGCAGTGTAAGATTTCTGAGCATGGGGAACCCTACTGCGAATGCGATCCCAACTATAGTGGAGACCACTGTGACAGAGGTATGCTTGGCCACAAGGACCAGGATGCTGGTCTGCTGTGCTTCTGTTTCACATCTTTCTTTTCACCTCTCTTCCATGTAATTCATATTTGGGAGTAAATGGCAAATAATAAGAAAGATAAAGGTAAGTCAGCCTCTACAGAGCAGCATAGGGAGGAGAAATGAACCACTTTTCAGCCAGCTAGCTACAATCTAAAAGTATGGAAAGGGGACATATGTAGTAAAGGGTTTTATTCTCTGTCTCCTGAATCCTCAAGGTTTTCTGCTCCCAAGATTCTGGAAGGATGTTTAAAGGGGACATTGTTGTGAGGTTCTCCCTGAGCAAACAGTGGTCAGTCAGTCAGCAATGCTGGCAGAGGCGATGTTACACCACATACCGAGGGCGTTCGTGGAGAACAGGACTAGGGACTAGAAGGCAATGAAGATTCCCAGCTCAATCCCTCTGATGCAGCTGGGCAGGTTTCCTGGGGCATCCCACAGCTCATGCTGGGGTGTGCCTCTTCTGCCCTGAGCTGAAAACACTCACTGGAAACTCCGTGAGTTCTAACTTCATCCTTTCTGCCTTCATTCCTTCCTGTACAGAAGGAAGGAGCTGGATGGTATTATTGTTGTCCCTTTTCTGCGAATGAACCACAGACTTTCCAAATTATACAGATCATATGCAGTCTCACTACAGTTTATCTGCCTGTGTTAAAGTGACGGCACACCAGCCTAGACATTTTCAGGTGCCCTAGATGGCTGATGTCATGCAGGGCAGGCTGACCTTTCATCCTGCGAAGCAGATGTAGTAAAATTAATATGCATTTTGCAGGAGTGTTGCAGGATTCAACACTCAGCATTCATTAAAGCACTTCCAGAACTGCTGATCAAAGCCATCGGGCCTGCATGGCTTCTCCCTTGTGCCGGATATTGCATATTTGTGTAACACAAGCTCTGTTTTGATGGCAGGTACAAAGCAGTAAAAGATTACGATTCTGCTCACGGCATCTGGTTGCCCTCAATATCATTACACGCACAGGGCTGTCTGCTGATGCGCGGGGAATATCCAGCAGAATGGTTACCACATTGTTTCCTTGACTTCTCTGTTGTCTTACCAGAGAATCTCTGCCAAGGGGAGATCATTCGAGAAGTGGTCCGTAAGCAGCAGGGCTACACGACGTGCGTCACTGCCTCCAAAGTGCCCCGCATGGAATGTCGTGGCAGCTGCAGCAGCGGGCAGTGCTGCGTTCCGCTCCGAAGCAAAAGGAGGAAATACTTCTTCCAGTGCGTGGATGGCTCCACCTTCACAGAGGAACTGGAGAGACACGTGGAATGCGGCTGCTCAAAATGCTCATAAGCCATTCTCCAGTCTCTCGCCACTTTAATCGACTCAGAAGTGCTATCAAAATGGGACCTGTTTACTTTCAGAGTGAAGAAGAAAAGAATTATTAAGTATATTGTAAAATAAACAAAAAATAGAACTTATTTTTATTATGGAAAGTGACTATTTTCATCTTTTATTATATAAAGTATCACACCACTTTGGGTATATGTATCATATAGTGAGTTATTTTTACCATGAAAAACTTTTTTAACAGTTGTAAGAAAAAAAATTAAAAAGTTAAAATTTAAAAAAATTATATAAAGAAAACATAGCCTAACAGGAGAGATGGGGGGAGGGGGGGGGGCTTTATATGTATGCACAACGGGCAAATGTAAAGGTGTTCCAAGGACCTGCCGCGGAATTGATACGGGCTGAAGAAATCTCCGAGGCTGTGGGCTGGGTCTGGTACCAAAGCGGATCCCCGTGCTGACAGCCACCTGCCTGCCCAGGCACCCTGAGCAGCCTCCCCTCGGTCCCCTGCTCTGCCTAACACTGCCGATGCTGCTTTGGTCCTGTACAGTGGCTCTGCTTGATATTCTTGAACTGGTTCCCTATAGCACGTAGGCACTGCCGTAGCTTAAGGCTAACTACGTTATCTGACTATTGTAATGCTATAATACATTTTTGCTGTGTATGTTGTATTTATCTGTGTTCACAATATATTCTTCAGCAACTGTATCTATAGAGCACGGGCAGCTTTATCCAAAAGAAGGGGACAAAGGGAAAGAAAGTGGGGAAATATATGTTGCTTTGGGAAATTTGGAGGCAAAACGTGAAATGAGTGCTAAGTAATGCCTAATAAATGACATAATAGTTTTGTGTTAATTCCTCAGCTATGTTATTTCCCAGGTTTGTGCCTTCTTGCTCCCAGCCTTGAGCCCTTTTTTTTGTATATGAAATGTAAGGAATGCACTGCTACTAAATTTGTCATGCCTTGACACTGTAACTTGCAAAGGTCATAAAGAGCATGAAGATAGTGCAGGTGCCAGAACGTACCTGCAGCATAATGCCTTTGACTCTCGCTGTCACTTCAGCCATGGATGTAAGCTGGTCTGAAGCTGCCTGTTCATCAGCACCGGCACCAAGCAGCTGGCTGCCTTTCACAGCCTTTTGAATGAGCAGAAGTTGCACTATGTCCTTTGTGAAGGTATTCAGCCAATATTTGTTGATCTTAGCAGCGCTCTCTTCTCTGCACAGGGAGAGACATTTATAGCTACATCACATTCCATTCTCACGTTTGGTGCAGACTGACCAATCCAGCCAAAGCTTTTCCATCTGCACTATTTTATATATCCTGCACTTGTTTCTCCCAAAGGGCTCCCATTAACTTTAGCTGTGTTCAAAGCAAATGCTGAGTAGGAAGCAAAGTCAATGCAGGGATAAATTCTCACTGTGAATGTGGAACAAAAATTGACTCTTTGGGAGGAAGTTTGATTTTTGGAGGGTTTTTGGCAGGGCTACCTTTCAGGGTCAGTAAGTACGTGCAAAGAGTGCCACAGATACCTTGAAGTTTCTCTTTCTATCAGTTTCAAACATCTCTATCTGTAACTGTTCCATTATCAGTGTAATTTCCTTCTTTCCCTGGCATAACAAAGTATTACGGTGCTTTCTGCAATTTCTCTAAGAGAATTAAAGTCAGAGGTGACTTCTAGCAGCCAGAAGCCCCTTTGGGGAACACTCAGTGGTCTCACTAAAGAGATTTCAGCTCATGGGCATCAGCAGCTGATCAGTGGGAAAGCTGAATGAAGCAAATGGGGCTTTTGTTTGAATGAGTCTTTGAAAAGATCCACAGAATGGAATCCTGCCATGAAAAGTACAAATGTTTATTTCTTGCTAAAGAAAAGTGATCCTGTAGCCATCACCCAACCAAGAAGCTGCAACGTTTAGCGCTCTTCTGCTACTTAAATCTTCCCTTAACTGCAGCAGTTCATGTGAATTTCTCTGTTACTACTGGAGCAGCTTGAGTAGAAGGGGCATAATCAATAAAACTGCGTTCTCTCAAAATAAGTGTCAGTATGAGGGGCCTGCAATCATTGAAATACAGAACAGTCTCTAGTTAATGTGCCAAAATCTGATTGAAACAGTGCAGTTCAAGAGGCGTGGTAAAACTAACCCTGCCTGCAAATACCCTGGACTCCTTTTTATTTTGAGTATTGAATCTCAAAGCAGCTGGAGTTCGTGGTGTACAGCAGAAATCAGCCAAACCTACACTCTGCATGTTTAAAAGTCCATGCAGTTAACTGCAGGCACTCGCACCGAGATGCGCCTGCACACCACTACCATTCACGTTTCATTCTTGCTTTACACATGTTAATTTCTGAAGAAGCAGCTGCTGCTGTGCCGTGCAGATGCATGCAGCTGGGCAGGGGCTTACAAGGCTGCTGTGTGCCCCACTGCACCACTTGTAGCCACTAAGCGGCCCAGGCCTGCAGAAACGCTGCCCCTCTTGGACACTAACCACGCATGTGTTCGCTTTGTCCCTTGAGCAGCAATGCATGTGAGAGAGAAGGTAACGTGTACTTGTGGCCTCACACCTGCTTGGGGGTGCTTTAAAGGAATGACCCCGACTGGCAAGGCAAAAGCCATCCATACCTTGTTACAGATCACTCTGGGATCTGTTCAACCAGGGCTTTGCAGCAAAGGGACCAGCAGCAGCTCAGCTGGCCCTCTTCCCAGCCCTTTCCTATCATGGCATTTTGATGCTAAGTGCTGGGATAAAGAAATACCTATTTTGTAACCAAATGATGCAATTTTTGTATGATGCTTTTAGGCAGCACTTGCCATTGGGTAGTGATGCTTTATGTCAATGATTCTATGACTTGCTACAGAATTATTTTATGTTAAGAAGAAAACAAAAAGCATTCAGATGTGCCAAAAAATGTGAGGTTAACTGAAGTGTAATGAGCTCTGAAAGCTCCTCTGTAACCTGCCTAATGTTACAATGGATTTCAACTACTGTGGGTACAGTGCGGTAGTTTTTACCTCTATAAAGTTTTAATATAAAGCGAAGAAAGATGCTAACCCTTCAAAACTGGCAATGCAGATTGGTGTGAACTGATGTATTTTATTAATAGATTCTCGTTGTGATGTAAGTTTAAATAAACTGTTGGGTTTTGGAAGATTGTAACATACCTTACGTTGTGGTGCAGATTATTTCTCTGTACATTGGAGGTGCTGAGGGCGCATTTGGAGCCCGTGAGTTTAGCAGCAGTGAGGCAGCTCAGAGGCAGTGAGGGGGATGGCAGGCTCCTCTGGGTAGCTGTGGTCTGAACGTGGCTGCAGTTAGCTCAGACCCTGTGGCAGTGTCCTAGGGTGTTCTTAGTAGTCTTACACGCACAGATGAATTTAAGCCACGTCGTTTTGAGCCTAGGCGTTCTCTTCAGTGAAAAGCTTGTTGTTAACTGTTTTTAAAAGGCCTGCAGCGAAGGCACACTGGTTAACTAAGAATAGAATAAATGAAGAAGCATTGGGAACCAAAGGCCAAAGGAGGTCTGACTAAAGAAACAGAAGCCGCTCAGCCAACAGCAGATGACAAGATCTTGTGATACACCGCAATTTGCTGCTGCATCTCTGTGGCTGATGGTGAGTAGTGACCCAGATGCAACAGCCCGCTTCTGTTCACTACATTCCCACCTCAGCAGACAGTAAAATGAATCTCCCACCCAGTCCCCAGCCTTCTATTGCCTGAACCCCACTTAGCACTTACACATTGCTAATTATTCTCATACTACAGCACTTGGGGCTGCCTTTGTCTATACATTAAAAAAATGGTAAAAGTATTCAGCCGAAAAAAACCCACACCAAATTAATGAGCATCGTTAAGGCTGAACTGTGAAGGTTCACTATATAATTATAGCAGATGATAGTATCTTCACCCGTAGAAAATCTACCTGAGCCTACTAAGAAAAGGTAGCAGGCACTATTCAGAAATGCCCAGGCACTGCCTGGTTTGTACAACAGTTAGCTGGGATGACTCATGGCTTTGTGGTGCGCAGGTATTTTGCCAAGCATCCACACAACTGTTGCCTAAGGCTCTTTGTTTATGCTTCTGCTTGTACTACTACCTGTAGGTATTGCTTTTTATCCATTGTTTTATGGCAAATAATGCAGAGAAACAGTCCTACTTTCTTTATCTTTGGTTGTTTTTTTTTTTCTAGTTGGCAGGGACTAGTCAGATTGTGTTCCTGCTTGTAGGGTGTTCTGTGTTGTTTTCTCTGGGTCCTGTGACTTCTAGTTTCTGTGATATTTAAAGTTAGCTCCCAATTACTTGATAAGCTTCTGAGGCTTCTACAAAGACAGCTTCATAGTTTAGTGGGCTAGACAGCTGGAATTGGCTCAGTCTTGCTAAGCCTGGGGTGTTCCTGAGTAATCTCTTTGTCTTAAGGCCGATGAGATGTCAGACCACATCACTGACTTGCAAGTCCAATCTAGGCCAGAATGCTTTTCCAGGACGTGCCTTACAGTTTTTGAGTACAGCAGAAGTGAACTTGAAACAAGGTGTCCCATACCAGTGCTTGGGACCCACCACTGAAGCAGGAAGGGTGCGCAGACCTGTTACTGCCAGCCTCTGGTACAGGCCTTCAGATTTTATGGTGCACATCTGTCTCTTTGCACTTGGCTAGCCACAACCCAGCTCTTATCCACCCATACACTCACGCTCACCATGTCTCTGACCCATGCCAAATGTTGTGACAAATGCATTAATTCTCTTCAAAATGAGTCTTGAAGCCCAGGCTGAGCATGAACGGCAATTTTCTTTAAAACTGTTTTTACTGCAGGGCTGGTTACCTGGCTCCTTGCAGTGCACAGCTCACTTCCCAGTGCAGGATCCCTCGCTGCAGGTGAGGGCAGTGAGGGCAGTCTGAGCCATCTGGCAGCCACCACCAAACCACAGCCAGAGTTGTGCTGAATACAGTAACAATTTAGGAAAGTCTCAGAGGCCCAAACTTTAGGAAGTGTTATATTTGCAAACGGTCTTACCAAAAGACTGCTTTGGTCATTGTTTTTGTTGTCGTTGTTGATTGGTTCTTTGCTTTGGGTATGTTTTTTCTGGCTGTTCTTATTTTTAAAAAACGCTGACAGCACAGAATAGAGTTCTCTTTTGTGAATGCTTCCTTTGAAAAAAAAAGGTTCTTCTCTTTCATTAAAAAGGTTCTTCTCTTTCATTAGACTTCTTAATACTTTTATACATGATACACAAATTTTCTGGAGAGTTTTAAATAATAAACTTTCTGGAGATAACACCTTCTCAGGTGTTTTTGATCCTGTGCCATGAACTTGCTGCTGTGGTTCACATGGCTCTTGCAAAGAAAGAAGCATCTGCAGCTCCCAGTGACTGCACCGGGTTTGGGGTCACTATGATCAGGAGGCTGCAGTTCCACTCCAGCAGTCTGAAGGAACAAGCAGTGCCAGGATGACTCTGCCAAGCCTTGGAACAGAGTGTCCCCCCACACCCACATGGCACCATCGCTCCTGCAGCAGGATGGATGTTTCTCTTGTGCTAGCCGTCTCAGGCCTCAGGACAGTGTCACGGCAGCATCACAAGGCTGCTGTTGATGGTACCACCACTTATTTACATGCTAGCACCTTATGGAACAACAACTGATTCCGTTATTTCTACCCTAACTAACTCTTCTGTTTTTTGCTCATGCACTTTGCAGTATAACTGTTGCAAGTCTGTGCCATTTATTACCCAGCAGTGCTGTACTCCCAGTTAGCAGGAGCACACATGCTACCTGTTGTCTGTGCATGAAAACCCAGCTTCAGCCCTCAGAGAGCCCTACAGGCAGCAAGAAATTCCTCAGGAAAGTAGCTAAGCTGTAAAAGCAGTATATACTACTATGAGGAAGTTTGAACTTACACCATTACATACAGGGGGATCCCACAATTTCACAGGCAGAAGGAACTAAGTTACTGTAAGATTTGCATAGCTTTGCATCTTGTTCCTACACGAGCTCTTCACCTTTTCCTTTCTCTGGGCTTTTCTGCTTTCAGAGTGAAGTGATCCTCAAGGCAGTCTGTAGATGAAACTGCCTTCTCCTTCTGTCTCTGACTCTTGCCCCCATGGCACAAGGGCCGCTCCTTTTCCATAGGAATAATCCTTTACAAATGCTACATCTTACGTGGGGAGGAAGAGTACAGGTCCTACCTCAGAGACAGGTGGGAGGGAAGAAAGAGGGTTACATGAGTCCCACGATGGCTTTTGTGCTCAGGGACTAGCTCAAACCCAGAGAATGGGATGATACCTTTTCAGTGTTCTACACAGGCTTTGAGCTAATGTTCTGCCAGCAGCACTGAACCACGCAGCTCCACCTCAGCCTCTTGTTGTGTTTCACCTGCAGAGGACAGGGGAGTCGGGGCCCTGCACGCTGTCCCAGGCTGCTGGGATCCCATCCCTGCTCCTCCACCTGGCACCTTCAGCCCTCACCACCGCCTTGTCTCCAGTGCCGAGACCTGCAGCCTGCCGGTCCTGGCCCGGCTCGGGCAAAAGGAATACCACAGAGCAGGTAACACATGAAATCTGCACTCAGGAAAGCTGAAATCTAGTGGAGTGACAAGTGATTGAAATCATGGTCTGCCACTGGGAAGGACCCTTAATGACAGGCAAACAGCTTAGCTCTGCCTCAGACACTGCATGCAGAGCCAGCTTACAGGAACCAAATACCACGCGATAATTTATGTTGGGACTCTGAAGCATTCTAGATAGTATCATGCTTTCACTTCCGGTGTGATAAGAGCACGCACTACAGGCAGTAACTACAAATGAGTTTGAGCTTTCTTAATTATACCCTAGCATATTTCTCCTCTCTTAAACTGCCATCATTTCTGCTGGGAAAAGCACTCATTGAATTGCTGGGGTGGTGAAATTTTCTTTTTTTTTTTTTTTACTTTTTTAAATATATGTATTTCACTGTGCTGAGGTAAATGCCAAAATATAGTCTAAGGTGCAAAGATCTACATAACACTTTGTCTAGTCCTAAGACACGCATGTGAGTAATGCTTGTTTCAAAACATGGAAGTCCTTGCCCTCAGGTGTCTCTTTCCTATGAAGTCCTCTCAATTGGTTTCATTCCACACAGACACTATAGTATTTTAGCATCACTGTTAACAACAATCACCTGAAGTTGGCTGTTATGAACACCTACATACTTATCCATACATGTGCAGTGTATTTCTTGGCCTTCTTGATGACAGTATAATCAAATCAGAGTGGTGCTAACGTACAAGTAACTCCAGTCTAAAAGTGCTCATAACCTACAGATCAGCTTGATTTGCAAATTAATAAATGCTGTGTTGAACTCCAAACTTCAGCTAGAACTGCCCTCTGAGATGGACAACAGACAGCTAAGAGCAGAGCGTGGCTTTTTTTGTGCATTCTGACACAGCTGTAACATTTGGCCAAAGTATCTCGTGCTTCTGGGAAGCAGTACGTACACCAGGCACTTCTCAGAGATGGAACATTATTACTGTTAAAGTCAGAAGGTGAACAGGAAACAGAGGCAAGGCTCTGCACAAACACGTCTCATGGCAGGACTGCTTTTCCCAGCCCTGCAGAGATGCCAGTGAGGCGCTGGGCCGGTCATTTCACACAGAACAACAGAAATGAAAGACCGTATCTTACACTCAGTGTATGCTTCTGAAAGGGCACAGCTGCACTTCCAGGTGGTGGCTAAATTCTTAACATAGAATGTAGACGCTTGTGTTCAAAGTTTCCATAGCAAGTTATATTGCAAAAGAAAACCACACCAGAATTTCCCCTCCTCAGAAAGAGCGGAGTTTCCAGAGTTACACAGAACTCAGAGGAAGGCGTGAGCTACACAGCTTTGTTTGTACACGGAGTTTCCTTGGGTGAACCAGAGTTCAGCACTAAGAAGGCTTCAGAGCAAGCCTTCCTGATTCAGACATTTGAGAAACACGATAAATGGGAGGTGGTATCGACAGGAGAATTTTACTTTATTTAAAAGGAAGAAAAAAAAGAATGTTTTCGTGACAGGTTCCAGAACGAGACCCAACAGAACACCAAGGGCCCCACACAGGTCCCAGCGGGCAGCGCGCTGCATGCCGGCACGAGGCCCCCCGAGCCGCAGCCCGCGCGGCGCCCGGCAGGCCGGAAGCACACACCGCCCTCTCTCGCAGCAGGCGCGGGCGGCGCCCCCCGATTGG